>NC_053025.1:211326918-211497986 GCF_003073215.2 Triticum urartu | reverse complement strand
AGGCGGGCTAGTTTGGCCTAGTGGTTTTTTTAGGATGGCCTAGTGGGTTTCAATGATATGACGTGGTACAGTGTCGTCCAGTCTTCGCGTGTGGTAGTAGTATTGTGGGTACAGTAAGTTTTCTTGAAGAAGCGGAATTCAACGAAGTCATGATGGTTCCTTCGTCCGACCAACTTACAGTGGGAAAGGTTCGGCCTGCGATACGACCGGGGTAGACCAGGATATTTTTTCGAAAAAAATAGTATCACTGCTGATTTATATTTTTTTTATTTATTTCTGATGAATGCTAGCATTTTAACTCTAACGGCGAAGAGTGCCAAACACGGCACGTGCTGGATGTCCCACACGTGAGCGAAAGGAGTGGGACATGAACAGCGTGGTAGAGCCCAGCGCAAAAAAAACAGCGTGGTAGAGCGTCTCCACTTCTTCCACTTCTAGTTCGGAGACTGCACGTAGTAGTACTAGTGGTATGAACGATACAAGGTGCGACCTGGAGAGAAAGACATGTCTAATTGGAAGGTCTCGGGGCATACACGTAAACAAATATAATAGCTAATATGTGCCTCCAACTAATATAGTAGCAGTAGAGTACTTAGGCACGTACTCCATAACATCACCGTGCATTGCACGTACAACATTTTGTGGTACTCCCTCCATTCCAAATTACTCGTCGTGAGTTCCCTTCTCGGCCCACTTTTGGGTGTTTGGTAGAGTGTATGGAGGGTGCATGAGTCCACACTAGTTTAGCACAAATACACTAGAAGCATGCATGAAGAGGGGTCTTGAGTTGAGCATGCATGACGAGGGAACAACTATGCTGAGACGAGAACGCAACCAAACACATCCTATATGCCACGCATGTTCATACCATTTGTGCCTTTCTACTTCACTTACTCCGGACTCCTCCATGGCCCACCTCACATTATCACCATATATATTTCTTTGAGTCCGTGCGCGGCGGGCGGGCGATCTCTTCTCCCTCCCCCGTCTCTCTCTTCTTAGCCGATGCCCGCCGAGCGATTAGATTTCGGCTATCGACGGTTTATTCAATTGCAGTCCAACATGTTAGTGAAAATGCGAGACAATGTGTGTCCCCTCTGATGAGTGGCGTGCGAGCTCGACTGTCGGGGGTGTGACGCATACGAGTTGTAAGTGTGCCGCCTTTTCCTTTTGAACTTGAAAAGTGTAACATTTTCATGCGATCAATCATCGAAATCCAGAACAAAATGACGAGGGCGTGCTTTCCCACGTGTTAGGCGAGCTAGTTTGAGTGATATGACGTCCTACAGTGTCGTCCAATTGATCCATTTTTATGTAAGCCAGAGTCTACACTCTTACGTGGGAGGAGTGCGAAACACGGCGGATCTGATTTTGATCGAGGGAAAACTGTTCCCTACGAAATAATGGAGCACTGTTAGCGATTATAGCATGATACTTAGGGCATCTCTAGCGGTGGCCCTCAAATTTACACCGGCATCTGTCCAAGGACACTGATTGATGCCATCCAATGCTGCCCGCATACCTTTCGACGCCTATATGAACTAACCAGACGAAATTCATGCAAACAAAGCAAATTTCAAATTAACCGGATGAAATTCATTACATTTCGAAAACTTTTCCTATAAACTAGACGAAATTCATTACATATTTCGCACAAACCATACTAAAACCTACTGTAAACCTAATCTAAACGATCACCGGCGCCCGACCACCATGTCCGGCCATGATCTTGAGAAAGCCGGCTATTGCCTTTGCCTCCTCCTCATCCGCCTCGATAACCTCCTCCTTCGGAGCACAAGGTTCTGAAGATTTTCACCTCCACGTCATCGTCAAGCGGCTAATCGGCCGCAGATGTTTATCCTACCAAGCTTGGTGTCTACTGAGTGGAGGAGCGGTGGCCTTCCTGGGAACAGCGCGGCGGTGACCTACCGTGTACTACTCTTCCTCACTGCCGGCTGCAGCCACACACACGCGTCGGCTTCGTGGTCGTGGCGGCGGAGGGCGGCCGGGGGGGAGCCAGCGATCTCCTTTGTCTTCTCCTGTGACAGTACGTCCAAGAGAGCTTTGTAGCGCGCCCGAAGCGGGGTCGTCGATGTCCTTTGTCTGCTCCTGTGACAGTACGTCCAAGAGAGCTTTGGAGCGCTAGGAGGCCATGGTTGGAGTGTTGCCGACAGAAGGAAGGGACCGGAGGAGGATGAGTTTGGGTCTTTGGCTATGGCTGGGAGCTGGGGCTCAAGTTAATATAGCGGGCGAATGGCAACGAGCCACGGCAGACGAATGGACGGCTGGCGCCGGAGTAGGTACAGTGGTAGCTGCGTGTCATTAATGTGGGCGGCGGACGAAAGGATAGTCGTGGTGTCGTTAACGCGAAACAGTCACTTGCACCAGGATGCCGTGCGGGTGGTGCTCTCTCGGCCGTCGCGCTGCTGCAATGCCGGCGCCAGTGAGAGGTCGCATGAATGTGCACGCTGCTTTAGTGACTTAACCGCAGGTGCGTTGTATCACTGACATGTGGGCCCAACGAGCATCTGGCCCGCATGTCAGTGACACACCAACTGCACCTACAGTTAAGGCCGATGAATGCGGCATTGACATTCTGGACATACGGTGATCGTTTCAGGCAGGAAGCACATGCTAGCGATGGAAGGGGTTTCAGTAGGGCAGGGCACTCAGACGCTAGCGTGGTGGTAAAATGTGAACTCATGGATGACGAGCGTTTGAAGTGTACGCGACACGTATTGACAACCAGGCGTCCATGCAACCGCTCTTGTCACCAGCTAGCCTTCAACGACCACGAGAGCTATCACCAAGCGTCGTTCATGCCACCGCGCCGCACACTAACCGGTAAGGAAGCGATGGCATCCCGCCATGCCGAGTTCCTCGCCGCCCACGACCGAACACAGAATGGTAGGGAAGCGGTGGCATCCCGCCGTGCCGAGTTCATCGCCACTCGCTACCTCACACCTATGTGGGCGGAATTTGAAGCTGCCAAGGCCGAATGGGAGGTAGAGCAAGAGGCGGCCAAAGCCGCACAGAGGGAGCGGAAAAGTCAGAAAGCACTCAAGAAAAGAGAGGCCCGCTGCCGCAAGAAAGAAGAGGATGCAAGCGCTGCTGCGGAGAGGTCGACGGAGATCCAAGCATGGTGGGGTGTCGCCGACAAAGCCGGGAAGGAGAACGATGGCGTCTGGCCAGCATGTGAGAAGTAGTAGTACTATTAGTTAGTGTGTGTGTGTGTGTCTGTGTCGCCCGTACGTTTGTTTAATTAATTACGAGCATGTACCAGTACTACTAGTTACTATTGTAGTTTTTAGAGCAAATTACTAGTACATTAGCCTAGACTCAATGGAGAAATTCCTATCCTATGCATCAAATGGCATCTCTTTCTCTATAGGAATTGAGAAGCATGTCATCTCACTTCCTATGATTTTCATATTCCTATAAAATTCCTATCCTATGAACCAAAGGAGGCCTCTGCTGGAGTAACTAATGTACCTAGCTACTGTACCTAGCAGTACTGCCGGTACATTAGTTTTCTTCAAGAAGCGGAATTCAACGAAGTCAAGATGGTTCCTTCGTCCGAGCAACTTCACTGTGGGTAAGGTTGGGCCTGTGATGTGACGGCTCATTAGTAATTACTGCGGCGCGATGACCGGGGTGACTCTCCCTTGGAGTTCTGCGGGCATGGCAAGTGGACCAGGATGGTCGACGTCCCACATGTCGGCGAGCGGAAGTATTCTTTAAGATATCAAGGAGCAAGGAAACCGCATGGTATAGTATCACTGGTTATTTATATTTATTTTTTATTTCTGATGAATGCTAGCGTTTCAACTCTTACGACGAAGGAGTGCCAAACACATGGCACGTGCTGGATGCCCCACACTTCAGCAAAAGGAGTGGGACATGAACATCGTGGTAGAGCGTCTCCACTTCTGGGTCGGAGACCACACGTAGTAGTACTACTATACTAGTGGTATGAACGATACAAAGTGCGACCCGGAGAGAAAGACACGTCTAGTTGGAAGGTCTCGGGGCATACACATAAACAAATATAAAACCTAATATGTGCCTCAAATTAATATAGTATAGTATAGTACTTAGTGACGTACTCCATAACATCACTGGGCATTGCACGTACAACATTTAATGGTAGTAAGAGGCAAATGCCTATATGCCACACATGTTCACACTATTTGTGCCTTTCTACTTCACTTACTGTGCTACATTACATAGGTTCGCACGTCCACTGCTGGGTACATGTCCGTCTCGTAGTTCCAGTCCCACGTGTCCTTCATATAGATGGAACGATCCTTGCATGACACGTGCACCTTGATGCTAGATGTCTCGCGTGTTGGCAAAAGGAAGAACAAAGCTCACGTAAAAAAATAGAGTGGAAGAACATAGATTCCCGATGACCGAGAAGGAGCAAGGAACCTCGTGGTGGAGCTTCTGCACTCATAATATTTTATATTATTCAGTGATATAAAATCAACCAATCATCTCCACAGTGGACTGGAAGAGTATGAAACACGGCAGCCCAGTGTAGTTACATCATACTAGTGCATGGCTAACCCACGTTATCACCATATTTCATGGCTTCCGTGCGACACCTATCTCTAGTAATCCAGCAGCCCGTATCGCTTCTCCCTCCTCGTCTCTCTCAAAGTGCGGCGGGCTTGTGTTTTTGCCGTCTATTGAGGTCGGTTAACTCATCACATGTTAGCGACATGCCAAGAGCATTCTAAAAAATTCCTTTCACATTCCATTTTCAAAAAGAAAAAAATCCTTTCACATACGAATTTGACTGTATGCTTTGAGCTACTTGCATGTCCTATACTGCTCCAGTTTGGATACTCTAACTTAGCTAGAGGTTAGACTAACTCATGACTAAACTTGAACTAACTGGGGCCAAAGAGGTGTTTGGGTGGCAGGGTTAGATTGACAATAAATGCACTTGATGGAGAGAGAAGTGATTTTTCAGTGGTCCGAACGAGAACTATCTCCAGTTAGCACCTCTTGGGTGGGATATTTTTTTTGGTGGGTTCGGTGCAACTTGCCCCAATTTAAACCCTCATGCTTGGATACTGTAGGGCTATTTGAGCTCCAACTAGCTCAAACTAAATCTAACCCATGGATCCAAACAGGGCCTATGGCCAGCCTCGACGCAGAGCAGTCGCGTGCACCGGGAAGCAGCGCTCTCTCGGCCGTCGCGCGCTTCTAAGCCGGCGCCAGTGAGAGGTCGCATCTGCTCTGGCCGGGCATTAATGCGACACTAACGCTCCATGGCGACACTAACCGTTCCAGGCGTGTAGCCACCCGACCTCAAATGGTCAAGTCTCTGTGCTTCAGTGTCATCCCTGGATCGGTAATGCTGACACACATAGTACTCGAGGATTTATAACAAAGTAGCAATCACACACTTATTACATCGAATGTCTCAAAAGAGAACTTATTACAATAAATATGGCTTAAGGTCATCTAATACGATAACAGCGGAAGGCTTGGAAGATAAAGTGAGTCCATCAACTCCAACGGCATAGCTAAGCTACACGGCAATGACCTAATGAACCTTACTCCTCGTCTGAAAAGACTGCAACATAATACGTTGCAGCCCGAAAACGGGTCAACACATGGAATATGCTAGCAGAATAACACAGTAGAGCAAGAACAGAATAATTCTATCACTGCGTACATATTTGGCTGGTGGAAAGCTCTATGGTTATAGTTTTTGCGAAAAGCCAATTTTTCCCTACAACAAAGGAATATATTTATTTAACTATCATGGTAGTTGAAACATCATTGAGAAGGTTCCTCCAACTCAATCCCAATTAAGGTAGTTAACAACCCAACAATATTATTTAATAGTGATGAGATACTTAGAATACTACAAGTACAAGATACTCAAGATGTCCATAACCGGGGACACGGCTAACCATGATTATTTTATACACTCTGCAGAGGTTTGCGCACTTTTCCCCACAAGACTCGATCTCCTCCGTTGGATTTCTCGCACTACATGGTGTTTGAGAAACGGATGACCGAGACACATCTTTCATAAGCATTAACTCCTTACTCCGGGCAGACCATACCAGCCTACATCCCTCTACCTGCTAATCCACCTATTCGGAAGCTTCACGCGACTTACTCAACTATGCTAGAGCCCATAATAGCTTGTGGCTGCACACAGAAGTTTCTAGCTTGAAAATATCTCAGTTCTCTTTGAGCCTGGGTGGCGGACCTTAGGATGATCACACGGGTACTCCGGGGTATCCTAGGACAACACTGGATTCCGCAGGTGCCCAAAAAACAATCCACCCAGATGTGTATTAAAGTTGCCTCCTTAAGTTGAACCATTAATTAACAATCTCACATTTGTCATGGATTCACTCACCCAAACCACGTCTACGAGCATAGCATAGCAATATAAGCAATACATAGAAGTAACTCCCAGGGTTTGAATATAACAGGGCAATAGGTTCAACCTCATCAACTACTTCCCGTCACACATTTTAATCACATCCTAATCATGTAATGTTTGAGGATTGGAACTAATGCATAAAAATTGGGTATGGAAGGAGTATGATCAACGTGTTGTTTGCCTTGCTGACGATCCGCAAAACCTAGGGACTCGTAGTAGCACGCTTCGCACTCCAGATGTTCTATTGCAAACAAACAATAGCATACATAAGCAATCAAGCAAAGAAACATGGGAAAATCTCAAATGAGAAGATCTAACTAGAAAGTTCAACTTAAGAACTCCGGTTTGCGAAAAGAATCAAATCAAGCGGAGCAACGAAACTCAAACTGTGAAAGAAACAAGATCCATTTACTAATATGGACTAAAGTAAAATATTACAGTACCAAAATCTTGTTCAAGTTGATTAAACAGAAAGAGGGTTTCGAGACGAAGATCTAGGCGCTTGAATCGCCTGATTCCGATAAACGAGCGAAAAGATAAACTGAAACGAAAATCGGATCAGAAATCGCGATTGAAAATAATCGCGGAAAATCTGAGAAAAGAAAACTGACGAACAGGCTAACGAACGTTCGTTGTCTGTAACTAACGAGCGAAAACCGTTCGTTAAAACGAACGTACGGACCTAGGGTTTTCTAAAAACGAACCTAGGGTTTTCTAAAAAAATCGAACCGATTTTTAAAAAAAACGAACGGCGGCTAATACATCCAGCGAGGTCCGGTGAGGCGGGGCGGCTTCGGTGAAGCAGGGCTGCGGCGGCGGGTGACGCGGGGCGGCGCGGGGCAGCGGCGGCAGGTGGCGGCACGGCGCTAGGTGGCTGCAAGCGGCGGCGGCGGCGCGGTCTAGGTGGCGGGGCGGCTCGGGTTGGGTGGCGGGGTGGGGTGCAGGGGCGGTGTATTTAAGGAGGGGGTGCTTGGGGGAGGGGCAAGGCGGCGCGGGGAGGAGTCCCGGCCAGAGACGAGGCGAGGGGTGGTTGGGCCGGCTCGGCTGGGCTTCGGCCCAGTCGGGCGCTGAGTTTTTTCTTCAAATAATTTCGCTGGAACTTAAATAAATCCTAGAAAATGAAATAAAAATCTAAAAATGCCAAAACAAATTTTCACCGTCTAAATAAAATATTTAGATCGAGATGAACATTTTCTTGGCCTTAAAATGCAATTTTGAAAAACATGCAATTTTTCTAGTGCGAATAAAATAGCAATAAAATCCGAATAAAATCAGATATTTGATTTCTCCAATATTTCAATTATTTTGGAGAAGTCATTTTATCTCCTCTCATATATTTTAATATGAAATATTTTCAGAGATAAAAATAATGAAAACCAAAATCCTCGTTTCAATATTTGATAGAATTCAAATATGGAAACAAAGAAATCCCAACTCTCTCCGAGGGTCCTTGAGTTGCTTAGGTTTTTGAGGATCGAGAAACGAAATGAAATAAAATATGATATGCATGAATGATCTATGTATAACATTCCAAATTGAAAATTTGGGATGTTACAAACCTACCCCCTTAAGATGAATCTCGCCCTCGAGATTCGGGTTGGCTAGAAAATAGGTGTGGGTGGTCTTTGCGAAGAACATCCTCTCATTCCCAGGTGGCTTCATCCTCGGTATGGTGGCTCCACTGAACTTTGCAAAACTTGATAACCTTGCTGCGGGTGACTCGGCTGGCAAATTCAAGAATCCTGACTGGCTTTTCCTCATAGGTCAAATCACTGTCCAACTGAATCGCCTCCAAGGGTACGATATCTCTTAATGGTATATCGGCCATCTCAGCATGAAACTTCTTCAGCTGTGAAGCACGAAATACATCATGAACTCCTGACAGTCCTTCAGGTAACTCCAACTTGTAGGCAACTTCTCCCATATGTTCCAAAACACGATACTGTCCTACAAATCTCGGGGCTAATTTTCCCTTAACTCTAAAACGTTTCACTCCTCGCAAGGGTGGTACTCGCAGATATGCTCTATCTCCAATTTCATAGGTTACCTCTTTGCATTTCGAATTTGCATAACTCTTTTGCCTGGACTGAGCTACCTTCAGTCTATCTCGGATCATCTTAACTTTCTCCTCGGACTCCTTAATCAAATCTGGACCAAACAACTGTCGGTCTCCAACTTCATCCCACATCAACGGTGTTCTGCACCTTCGTCCATACAGGGCTTCGAACGGTGCCATTTTCAAACTGGCTTGGTAGCTAGTGTTGAATGAGAACTCTGCGTAGGGCAAATTGTCATCCCAACTAGATCCATAATCTAGCGCACATGCCCTCAACATATACTCCAGAATCTGGTTGACTCTCTCGGTCTCTCCATCTGTCTGTGGGTGGAATGCTATACTGAACTCCAACCTTGTCCCCAAAGTTTGGTGCAGCTGATGCCAAAACTTTGAAGTGAACTGTGTTCCTCTATCTGATACGATTGTCCTCGGAACTCCATGCAGACATACGATCTTGCTCATATATATCTTGGCCAACTTTGCACTTGTATAGGTGGTTTTCACTTGGATAAACTGAGCTACTTTGGTCAAGCGATCCACTACTACCCATGTAGAATCATATCATGATTTGGTCCTGGGCAATCCGGTGATGAAATCCATTCCAAGTTTATCCCACTTCCATTCGGGGTATCGGCATAGGCTATAACAATCCTGCTGGCTTTTGATGCTCAGCCTTCACTCTCTGACATACATCACATACGACTACATACTCGGCAATATCCTTCTTCATACCAGTCCACCAGAAACGTTCCTTCAAATCCAAATACATCTTGGTGTTTCTGGGGTGTATCGAGTATGGTGAGTCATGAGCCTCCTGAAGTATTAACTTGCTGATCTCTGTGTTATTGGGCACATAAACACGGTCTTCAAACCATAAGGTTTCGTGCTCATCCTCACGAAAACCTTTGGCCTTTCCTTCGCTCATTCTCTCTTTTATCTCGGCAATCTCTTTGTCATCCTTCTGAGCTTCTCGAATCTTTCCTAACAATGTAGATTGAACCTCCATTTTTGCAACCAAACCTCTAGGAACAATCTCCAATCGAAGTTCCCTGAGATCCTCTGCTAACTCCTTTGGCAATCTCGTGCTTAGTAGGGTGTTCCCATAACTCTTCTGACTCAAAGTGTCTGCTACGACATTGGCCTTGCCTGGATGATAGTGAAGCTTCATGTCATAATCCTTTATAAGCTCCAACCATCTCCTCTGCCTAAGGTTCAGCTCCTTCTGTGTGAAAATGTACTTCAAACTCTTATGATCCGTGTACACATCACAACGATTTAAAATAAGGTAATGTCTCCAGGTCTTCCACGCATGCACTACGGCTGCCAACTCCAAATCATGCGTGGCATAATTCAATTCATGCGGTTTTAGTTGTTGTGAGGCATACGAAACAACTCTTTCATCCTGCATAAGCACACTTCCAAGTCCTAGGCGATAAACATCGCAATACACTTGGAAATCCTTGCGTATATCTGGCAGATTCAGCACTGGGGCTGTAGTCAAACGTTTCTTTAACTCCTGAAAACTCTTCTCACATTCTTCCGTCCATTTAAACTTGGTATCCTTTTTCAATAACTCCGTCATTGGCTTCGCAATCTTGGAAAAATTCTCAATGAATCTCCGATAGTATCCCGCGAGTCCAAGAAAACTGCGTATCTCGCTAACTGAAGTGGATGCCAACCATTCAGTGACTGACTGAACTTCGGTGGGATCTACTGCTATACCTTCTCCTGATATAACATGTCCAAGGAATCCAACTTCCTTCAGCCAAAACTCGCATTTGCTGAACTTGGCATACAACTGATGTTCCCTGAGTTTCTCGAGAACTAAACGCAAATGCTCTTTGTGCTCCTCCTCATTCTTCGAGTATACCATTATATCATCAATGAACACCACAACAAACTTATCCAAATATTCCATGAGCACTTTGTTCATCATGCTCATGAAGTAGGCAGGGGCGTTAGTCAGTCCAAACGACATGGCCGTATATTCATACAACCCGTACCGTGTGGTGAATGTTGTCTTTGGTATGTCCTTCTCTCGTATCTTCAGCTGGTGATATCCAGATCGCAGATTGATCTTTGAAAACATCTTGGCTCCTTGCAGCTGGTAAAACAAATCATTGATCATCGGCAGTGGGTATTTGTTCTTGATCGTCACCTCATTTAATGCACGATAATCAACAACCATTCTTAGAGACTTATCCTTCGTCTGAACCAAATACACTGGGGCTCCCCATGGTGATGAACTCCGTCGAATGTAACCTTTCTCCAATAACTCCTTGATCTGTTTCTTAATCTCCTCTAGATCATTTGTGGGCATCCGATATGGTATCTTTGATATCGGCCCGGTGCCTGGCAACATTTCTATCAAAAACTCAATGTCTCGATCCGGTGGCATGCCTGGTAACTCCTCTGGAAAAACATCTGGGTAATCCTTCACTACAGGCACTTCCTCCTGAACAACTCCCTTGAGGGTATTCACTTGGCTACTCCTTGGCGCATGCGTAGATAAATACTTAATCCTTTTTCCCTCAGGGGTGGTGAGACAAATTGACTTACTAACACAGTCAATGCTTCCTCCATACTTTGACATCCAGTCCATGCCTAATATCACATCCAATCCTTGTGACTCCAAGATTATTAGGTCAGACGGAAAAACATGGCTACCAATGGTTAAGGGTATCTGGTCGCACCATCGACTAGCCATATACTCTACTCCAGGTGAACTCACTAACAGAGGGGTCCTAAGGGTTTGGGTTGGTAGTTTAAACTTATCCACGAATTACCTTGATATGTATGAATGCGATGCACCAGTATCAAAAAGAACAAGGGCAGTAAAAGACTTAACCAAAAAATTACCAATAACCGCGTCTGGCTGCTCTTCAACCTCCTCCGCGTTAACGTGGTTCACTTGTCCTTTGTTGAATGGATTGGGCTTCTTTCCAGCGCTCCCATTGCCGTTTCCATTCTTTGCTTCAGGGCACTCCGTGGCATAGTGTCCAGTCTTCCCGCACTTGAAACAAGTAACGTGGCTTAGGTCTCTCTTGGCGGGTGTGGCTGGATTGGAACGGTTCTAATTGTTGCTTGCTCCATTCCCATTCCCATTCCTTGGGCCAGTATGATTATGGGTACTTCCTCCATTGTGGGCGTGGCCTCCATGGTTATGAACAAGTCCTCCCGAGTTCGGGGTTAGGCGAGGCTTCTACCGAGCTCCTGAATTGTACCTTCCTTGTCCATACTTCCTCTTACGGCTCTCAATCTGCTGCTGCTTCCCTTCAATCATAAGAGCCTTATCTACCAACTCCTGGTAGTTGTTGAATGTTGCCACCATCAACTTCATGCTCATCTCATCATTCAGCCCTTCCATAAACTTCTCCTGCTTTGCGGCATTCGTGGCCACATCGTCAGGGGCATAGCAAGATAACTTGCTAAACTCATCCGCGTACTGAGCAACAGTACGGTTCCCCTGGCGTAAGTTGTGAAACTCACGCTTCTTCATACTCATAGCTCCAGTTGAGACATGGGCTGTACGGAACGCTTGCTGAAACTGGTCCCATGTAACAGTGGCTATAGGGTAGGTGACAGTGTAATTCTCCCACCATGAGGTTGCTGGTCCATCCAACTGATGTGCGGCAAAATGCACCTTCTCAGCACCTGTACATCCTAAAGTGGTTAACTCTGTTCCAATCCTGTGGAGCCAATCATCTACCACTATCGGCTCGGTGCTACTGGAAAACACCGGCGGCTGCAACCTCAGAAAGCGGACTAAGTTGTCAACTGGTGGTGGCGGTGGTGGGTTGTTGTTGTTGTTACCTTGGTTCTGAACTAACAACTGCATCAGGTTATTCTGCTGATGGATCAACTGAGTGAGCCCCGGTGGGAAAGTAAATCCGGGGTCACGTCTCGGAGGCATCTGATGGGTTTAGAGGGGAGAGATTAGAATAGAAGGAGGTCTAATGAGAAAAACACTACCCATATGCACATGAGACAAACACAATCATTTCACTCAATCAATCAAGCAAGGGCATACAATCGATCTAACTATCATTACAAAAGTGATCGGACTATACTATATATATGGTGAAATACTACTACTGATGTGGTGGTCTACTAAAAATATTCCTCGGTTGAAGACTCCATGATGTCTGCTCCAGCTTCGTCTTCATAGTCATCATCGCTATCGTCGGGGTCTGTGTCGGTGTCATCGATGATGATGTAGTCATACGGGCGAATCTCCTTGGGTTATTCGTCTTCTCCTCCTGGTGCAGGGTCTCCCATGAATACTCCTAGCTTCCTTTCCAGATCGTCATTCTTCTCCACTAGTACGACGATTTCCTCGTCATAATCTTAATTTGTAGCCTTAAGTTCTTCATCCAGTTCCGTGATCCTAGTCATCGCCTTCTTCAGATCTATCATTCCTGTGCACATATGGTTCTCCTGGCGACGAATGTGCTGGCTTAACTCCTGGATGAAAGCTGTAATTGATCTATCCTTCCTGGTACTGATCATCTCCCATTGCTCGTCTCGGTGCCCACAAATCCGATAGATAGTATCCTTAAGCTCCTTATGATAAACTACTCCAATGCGTCCCATGGTGATGTGAGCTGCCATACTCTTTCCTAGACTCCAGGTTGGTGCATCGAAAGAAAAATATATGGGCTTAGTGACTGGTGTAAATGTCCTTCCTGGAACTTGAACTTGAATCATCCATCTCTCCTCTTCTGGTAAGGTGGCGTTGTAAATCCTGGTGAAGCTTGGTATTCCAATGTTCAGGTACCTAGTGACTTCCTTCCAGTGTCGTCCAGAAGGTGCTTCTTCATCCGGTTGTGCAAACTTGTTCCTTGCGTCCGCCATCCTAAAGAATAGAAAATGGAGAGGAGTCAGAAGTGAGAAGAGAATAGTGATCTAGGGCTTTAGCTTAGTGGTCGTGTCCTACACTCAGCGTGTGCTCTGATACCATCTTGCAGCGACCCGACCTCAAATGGTCAAGTCTCTGTGCTTCAGTGTCATCCCTGGATCGGTAATGCTGACACACACAGTACTCAAGGATTTATAACAGAGTAGCAATCACACACTTATTACATCAAATGTCTCAAAAGAGAACTTATTAAAATAAATATGGCTTAAGGTCATCTAATACGATAACAGCGGAAGGCTTGGAAGATAAAGTGAGTCCATCAACTCCAACGACATAGCTGAGCTGCACGGCAACGACCTAACGAACCTTACTCCTTGTCTGAAATGTCTGCAACATAATACATTGCAGCCCGAAAACGGGTCAGCACATGGAATATGCTGGCAGAATAACACAGTAGAGCAAGAACAGAATAATGCTATCACCACATGCATATTTGGCTGGTGGAAAGCGATATGGTTATAGTTTTTGCGAAAAGCCAATTTTTCACTACAACAAAGGAATAGATTTTATTTAACTATCATGGTAGTTGAAACATCATTGAGAAGGTTCCTGCAACTCAATCCCAATTAAGGTGATTAACAACCCAATAATATTATTTTTAGGGTGATGAGATACTTAAGATACTCCAAGTACTAGATACTAAAGAATGTCCATAACCGGGGACACAGCTAACCATGATTAGTTTATACACTCTGCAGAGGTTTGCGCACTTTTCCCCACAAGACTCAATCTCCTCCGTTGGTTTTCTCGCGCTACAGGGTGTTTGAGAAATGGATGACCGAGACACAGTCTTTCAGAAACATTAACTCTCTACTCCGGGCAGACCATACCAAACCTAAAAATCCACTACCTCCTGATCCACCTCTTCAAGAGCTTCACGTAACTTACTCAACTATGCTAGAGCCCATAATAGCTTGTGGTTGCACACGTAAGTTTCTAGCATGAATAATCTCAGCTCCCTTTGAGCCTGGGTGTCGGTCCATAGGAAGATCACACGGGTACTCCGGGATTTCCAAAAATACACGCAGTACTAGGTACTCCAGGTGCCTCAATCCACCCAGATGTGTATTTAAGTTGCCACCTTAAGTTGTACCACTAATTAACAATCTCACATCTGTCATGGATATCACTCACCCAAACCACGTCTATGAGCATAGCATAACAATATAAGCAACGCGTAGAAGTAACTCCCAGGGTTTGAATATAGTAGGGCAATAGGTTCTACCTCATCAACTACTTCCCGTCCCACATGTTAATCACATCCTAATCATGCAATGTTTGAGGATTGGAACTAATGCATAAAAACTGGATATGGAAGGAGTATGATCAATGTGTTACTTGCCTTGCTGACGATCCGCGAAACCTAGGGACTCATAGTAGCACGCATCGCACTCTGGATGTTCTATCGCAAACAAACAATAGCATACATAAGCAATCAAGCAAAGAAACACGGGTAAATCTCAAATAAGAAGATCTAACAAGAAAGTACAACTTAAGAACTCTGGTTGGCGACAAGAATCAAATCAAGCGGAGCAACGAAACTCAAACTACGAAAGAAACAAGATCCGTTTACTAATCTGGACTAAAGTCAAATTTTACAGTACCAAAATCTTGCTCAAGTTGATTAAACAGAAAGAGGGTTTCGAGATGAAGATCTAGGTGCTTGAATCGCCTGATTCTGATAAACAAGTGAAAAGATAAACTGAAAGAAAATCGGATCAGAAATCACGATTGAAAATAATCGCGGCAAATCCAAGAGAAGAAAATTGACGAACAGGATAACGAACGAACGTTCGTTGTCTGTAACTAACGAGCTAAAACCGTTCGTTAAAACGAATGTACGGACGAACGTCCGCTATATAAACTAAATCGAGAAAACCGGTGAACCGATCTGAAAAAAAACAAACCTAGGGTTTTCTAAAAAACCGAACCAGTTTTAAAAAAAACGAACGGCGGCTTATACCTCCGAAGAGGTCCGGCGAGGCGGGGCGGCTCCGGCAAAGCGGGCCTGCGGCGGCTGGTGGCCCGGGGCGGCGGCGGGCAGCGGCGGTAGGCGGCGGCGCGGCGCTAGGCGGCGATGGCTGCAAGTGGCGGCGGCGGCGGGGCGGCTCGGGTTGGGTGGCGGGGTGGGGTGCGCGGGCGGTGTATTCAAGGAGGGGGGTGCTTGGGGGAGGGGCAAGCCGGTGCGGGGAGGAGTCCCGGTCGTACTCGGCTAGCGGCGGCGGCGCTCGCGGTCTAGGCGGCGGGGCGGCTCGGGGTGGGTGGTGGGGTGGGGTGCGGGAGCGGGAGCGGTGTATTTAAGGAGGGGGGTGCTTGGGGGAGGGTGCATGGCGGGGCGGGGAGGAGTCCCGGCCGGACTCGGCTAGCTGCGGCGGCGCTCGCGGTCTCCAGGTCGGAGACGAGGCGCGGGGCGGTTGGGCCGGCTCGGCTGGGCTTCGGCCGAGTCGGGCGCTGAGTTTTTTTTAATAATTTTGCCGGAACTTAAATAAATCCTAGAAAATAAAATAAAAACTAAAAATGCCAAAACAAATTTTCACCGTCTAAATAAAATATTTAGAACGAGATGAATATTTTCTTGGCCCTAAAATGCAATTTTGAAAACATGCAATTTTTCTAATGCGAATAAAATAGCAATAAAATCCAAATAAAATCAAATATTTTGATTTTAATATTTTTCCTCCAATATTTCAATTATTTTGGTGAAGTCATTTTATCTCCTCTCATATATCTTAATATGAAATATTTTTGGAGAGAAAAATAATTAAAACCAAAATCCTCGTTTCAATATTTGATAGAATTCAAATATGTAAACAAAGAAATCCCCAACTCTCTCCGAGGGTCCTTGAGTTGCTTAGGTTTTTGATGATCGAGAAATGAAATGCAATAAAATATGATATGCATGAATGATCTATGTATAACATTCCAAATTGAAATTTTGGGATGTTACAACGGGGGAAGCACGCGCTGGCAAGGGAGTGTAGGTTTTGAACCGTTTCAGGTGTAGTACTGGTAGTTTGCAAAACTACTCAATTATTGCACTCAGTTTCCTTAGAAATTGTGGTAAAAACGTTACTCCAGAACCCGCTTCCCTTCTCCTTCCTCTTCCACCGCCCGCGCACGTCCACGGGAAGCGACCGGTCAACCCTTATATAGGAGTGCTAGCACAAAAATATGCATGCATGACCCCTAAAATTTCCAGATTAAAGGGCTCCTCCGGCGGGAGTATGGTGTGTGTTGTTACCTTCGGTCGGGCCATGGCTACCGAGCGACGGCGACCAGACAAGTGGCGGCGGGAGGGGAATGAATGCAGCTACTGTTTGGGTTCGTTGTCCGGCTTAAATAAATGTGCAGCATCACGTGTACCCGCAGGTGCACAAATTGTAACATACGTGTCTGCTTAAGTGGGCGTCACGTACCTGGTGTGTGTGTGAGAGAGAGAGATTCTGAGAGACAGAGTATGTGTGTGCGACTCTACTCTTCGGACATGTACCCAACCTTTTGCATCGGGATATTAGTATAATGGTATTTACTTTAGCTACTGATTTACGTGGCCATGTTAACGTGGTTGTGTAAAAAATGTCAGTTCCTGCTCGTGATTTGCGTTATATAATTACAAGAAAGATGCTCGTGCATTGCATGGAAAATCAATAGCATTTTTTTACAAAACACTTGTTGTGATTTACCCATGCAAGAGTAATCCCATGTGTAAAAACTAATGATATTTCGAGAATTTTATCGGAAAACTGGTATCTCGAGAATGTCATCGAAAAAATGAAAGATGAGAGATAAGGTGAGGAGGAGTGGAGCATGGTGGTGACTAGTGGTCAAAATGGGCGGAGGCATGGGGATGGACGGCGCCGGCAGGCGGTAGCGGCCACCATTCTAGATTGTTCTAGAGACTTTCTTTTTTAATTTCTCAACAATGAGGTTGTGGGAGATAAGGATGTGGAGAGAGGAGCGGGTATCTTTTGTAAAATTATCATAGTTTGCTTTCTATCCATCAGATATAGATCAGACGGTCTATATTACAAGATGGCAGGCACACCATCATTGCCAACTCGGTTTTTTATAAGGGTACAGATGATAAGTTTGCTAACTACTAAAGTAAAGTGGAATGTGTCCATGTTATACAAGTAAATTAAGGTGATTGTTTATCATACGGGTAAGGTTGGATGAAGGGTGGTTGGAACAAATGCTCCGCCTAGAGCATGTGTGTGTGAGATGGAGTCTTAGTGTTTGTGTGTGTGTGGGTGGGTGTGTGTGAGAGAGAGAGAGAGAAAGATGGAGTGTTAGTGTGTGTGTGTGATGGAGTCTTAGTGTGTGTGTGTGTGTTAGTGTGTGTGGGTGGGTGGGTAGGTGTGTGTGTGTGTGTTTGTGTGTGTGTGGGGTGGGGCGTGGGTGGGTGGGTGGGTATGTTTGTGCGTGTGTGTGTGTGTCGTGCGGTCCTCGGTGGCGGATGTAATTTAAGTGTGCATGGCTTCATCATAGAGAGGTGATGTGTATGGCAGAGGTCACTAACGATGGGGTGCGAGAGAGAAAATGCCCGTAAAGAGGGAAGAGAAGGTGTGTGCGCGTGAGAGATCGAGAGAACGTGTTTGTTCGAGATACACCGAGGAAGACTACTATATATCGATGGTGCATGTAGGAGGGAATTAAACGAAGAGATGGTCTTATTGGTTTCGGAGATATAGCGGAAGAGTGAGAGGGGGTTATCTAGAAGGAGATTGTTAAGTGTGAGTGTGTGTTTTACCCATCCAGGCGGAAGTTATGTGCACACAAAAAGAGAACGATTAGATGTGGCGTTAGGGTTGAGGGTAATTAACTACGTATGGAGACATAGAGACCTTGAACGTGCATGTGTGAGAGGTATACATGTATACGTGGGATGTGTGTGTGTGCGCGCGCGCATGATCGAGATAAAAGAAAGAAGACATAAGTCATAAGATCAACGACATGGGAGAGACGGGTCGTTATGACAATATGCATGCATGTGAGAATGCAGGGAAGAAGGCCCGACAATTGAGCATGTGTTTTTGTCTTTAAGAGATAGTGGCATGGGCTGGAGCATGCATCTATGGCGAGCAAAGGGAGTGAGGCACAATGATTGTGCAAAAGAGATCAACCTATAAATGAAAGAAGGTTGATGGAGAAACATATAAATAGAAAGATAAAGATGCTAGCTAGTGTGCGTTACAGATAGGAGTTGAGTGGATCAGAAGGTTGAGTTATGTGTGTGGGTGTGAGAGAGATGAAGACAGGGTGCATGTGACTCACATACAAACAAATATCGGAGAGAAACGAGATCCCGAGAGACAGAGTTTTGTGTCTGCGAGAGACAAAGATATTTCACAACGAGAGTGATAGCTAGAGAGACATATGAGGGAACGCAAGATATCTCGAGGGAGAGAGAGTGTGTGTGAGAGACATACAAGAGAACAGTGGAGAAATATGAGACCTTGGGAGACAGAGTTTGTGTTTGTGTGTGAGAAAGAGATGCTTAAGAGGAAGAGTCGTAGGTTCTCATACCTAAGGAGCAAAAGACATCTCTGTATGAGGGGTGTGCGAGTGGCACATAGGGTAATAGTAGAGAGAAATGACACCCCGGGAGACAAATTTTTGTGTTTGTGTATGAGAAAGACATTCCACATGGAGAATCATAGTTAGAGACACATAGTAGGGAGCGAGATATACTTAGAGAGAGATAGAGTGATGAAGGTCGAGGGAGAGAGTACCGTCAGCGTGTTACGAAGATAAAAGATCATTGTCAACATACAGGTAGCATGAGAGATACCTGAGAGACAATGAACGTGTATAGGTCTAGAGAGATAGTCCTATATAAGCATGAGTGATAGTTATATGAGACGAATATCTAGATTAAATGGGATTCAAATATTTAAATTGGAGATCACGACATTGATAATATCATAACGCAAATTGGTGTATCAAACATGCATATTCTTTAATCAGAAACAATGCATGGTTTATATGCAATTAATGTCTAAACGGGATTACACTATATGTTGCGTGTGTGAAACACATTATACATGTTTGAGAAGTAAAAAAACCCGCATGAAACACACATTAATTGCAGACAGTTAGCGAGGAATGGATACATTGGATTTCAACATAAAGTGGTTTCAAATATTTGAAAATCCAAATTGATGGATACAACATTATGAATCTGAGATCATGCCATTTGTAAACCATATTTATGTATAAAGGGTGGTGTGCTTTTGAAAGTATATATAAAAAATGATGTATATAGAATTTTATTCCAATCAAAAATGGATCCTGCCTGAAAAACCAGAATACAAATGGGATTCGAATTGAGTTGGCACGGTAAACGTGCACTCTGCAAAAATTTGAACGAAGCGGGGAAAGTCGCAGTAACCGCTCGAAACCAAAATCTGTGAGATGGAAATTACTACTGCCTATCCTTGCCATGCAAAGCCTATCTACTCGATTTCTATAGGTTTCGATAGGGGTAGGTTTATAATTTCACTCAAACGTGACATAACTACCTCTCACCCGGATTCATAAATGGTGGGCGCCAAAACACAGTGTGTCCTCAGCCAAAATCGACTCCCTCCCCGATTCATACACGGTGGGCGCCAAAAACAAACTCTCATCGGCAAAAATTCGGTCAATGCGAGATTACTGTCCTATCCCCAACCGACTAATATTGCTATGATGTAGGAAATTGAAACGGGGGCTAAGTTTGTAAATTTCCTCGCATTTGAGACAAATGCGCCCTGAAGACATGGTTCCCCCCTTCCTCTCAACCTCCATTTCCCCATTCGTACTCCGTGGGCGCCAAAACACCCTCTCCATCCCAGCCTCCTCCATTCGCCACCCCATCCACCGCCGTCCTCCTCCACCATGCCGAAGCTGATACCCCGACGCTGTCACCCATTACAAGAGATCGACCTCTCTCATCCACGGCTTCGGACCGCGATCCTTGCATCCCGTCCTCTCACTTCATCCCCGCCGTCGTCCACCTTTCCGGCGCCGCTCCTACGACCGTTTCGTCCACCCCGCCCCGCTGCCACCGTCTACCCTCCTTGTAACGCCTCGAGACCGATGCGCCAGGTGTCTTTCAGTTATTCGTTGTTTGTTGACGTGTCATTTTCTTGTGTGTCACATCTTTCCATGTCATCATGTCATTGCATCATCATGTTTTCAAACTTGCAACCGCCTGGGTCTCCCCGTTCGTTCCGTTTCAGTTCTGAGCCCAACCACACTCGCACGCGCCCGCGGCATGTCCGAAATATTATTTTATAAGTGGTCAGAAAATTTTCTCGGAATGGGATGAAAGTTGGCGTGCGGTGTTGTTTCGTTGTTAGTAGGTCGCCTGCCAAGTTTCATCGCATTCGGAGTCCGATTGACGCCCCAACGATTAACTATAGCGACAATATAGTCGGTCAAATCGTCGGACGTTTTCGGTCTCCGAAACCTGTTGACGGGCTTTCCCTCTCTTTCCTCCCTAGACCGTCTACACAATCCACTACTTACCGCCAGGCCCAATCTAACCTCTCTAGTCAGCCCACGGCCCTCCTCACGCGCGCGTCAGAAAACTCCCCCGAACCCAACCCAGACAATCGTCACCGTTGCGTCCGGATCATCTTCAAACATCCCCAAAATATCTTTGTTTTATTTATTTGGACTCTCTTCTAGACAATTTTCTCGTCCGTCCGATTTAAATCTAAGGGTTTTCCATTAGTCTGCTTTTAGATCCACTTGATATAAATATAAGTCCAACCCTAGATTTTAGGCAGGCTGTCCCATCCATCTCATCGCCGCCGCCACTCCACCAAGTCCTCTTCCTCGGGATCCCCTCCCTCGATCTCTCTTGATCCCCTCGCCCAGCCAACCACCGAAGCCTACGGCCTCCTCCCACCTTGGGATCATTGGCCGGCCAACCCGAGGCCCTCCTGCGCCCCTTCTTCTCCTTCCCTGTCGTCTACTCCCTCCTCTGCTCTAATCCCTCTCTCTCTCTCCTTCTCCTGCTTCCGTAGGAACCAAAGGAACTCTGCCCTGACACCATGGACATCGTGCCCTCGAGCAGAAGTGCCCGAGCGCTCCTCCACCTCGTGCCCCCGCCTCGTCAACTCCGCCACCGGCAGCAACAGCCACTCCATCTCGTTGGTTTCCAAACAGAAGGAGCCCCGTCCCCGCCATGGATTTGACCACTGCCGCCGGAGCTCAACCCCATGGCCACCCCATGGCCTCGCACATCCACGTCGCCGACAGCAACAGCAGCAGGTCATGCCACTGGCCTCCTCCCTACCTCGCTCGGTGCTCAGGCACCACTGCGCCGCCCTTACCTTCCTTTCCTTCCTCTCCCTTCTCCTGCTCTTTCTCATATCTCTCAGTCTCTGTCTTCTCATACAGGGAGCCCGTCATGGCGTCCTAGGAGTGTTCAGGAAGCAGTAGCGCCTCAAGCTCGTCCGCTCGGATCCGTGCTTCCGTAGCCGCCTGGAGCTCCAACCTCCACCGGATCTCACTGTCCCCTCGCCCTTAGATGGATCCGAGTCCAGGCGCTCGTCCCCGTCTTCCCGGCCTCCTCCACACCGCTTGCAGCATCGAGCAGCTTCCCAGAACGAGACGACCAGCGCTGCCCCCTGGTTGACTTGGTCCAGCGCTAGTGTGGACAAGTGCCACATCGATCGAGCGACCCTACTGCTACCTCTCCAGATCTGGGCCATGGCCCATGGTGAGGACGCACCCAGCTCCTCCCCTATTCCTGCTGGGCCAGCAAGTTTCGGCCCAACGCATGTTTTTTCCCCGGACGTTCTAGCTAATTTTTCCAGAGATGGCAGTTTTACACGATAGTCCCTCTAGATCATGCATTTCATAACTCACAAACGGTGCATCATATTAAAACAAATTATATATGTAAAATGACTAGAATTTCATCTAGTTTAATAATGTCCAACTTTCAACCATGTTTAAAATGTTTAAACTATTGTTTGCATTTATTTTTCTATATTGCCATGTTAAAATGCTTTATTTCATAACTAAATAACCATAGCTCCAAGCCTAATGAACTTTATATGTAAATGGGGTAGAAAACTGCCTAGTTTAACATGGTGGCATCATATTATATGTTTAACAACTCTAAAATATTGTTTAGGGCAGAACAGTACCAAATCTAAAAATATGCACATGAGGTTTTTCCGGACTTGTTGCTTGTTGATCCGGCCTCATTTAAACTTGCCTAGATAGGTAGTTTTATTATGCTTCACCTCTTGCCATGTTTAACAACATTTAATATTGTTGGGTACATAAACGAGAGAGAACTAAATAATCGAATGTGGTGTTTTGTCAATATGCAATTCGTTGCATATTGAGCTCCATTTAACTTATAGTGTTGTTTGTTGCACTTTGCCATGCCATGCCTCTTTAAACCGGACATGCATCATACTTGGTTGTGCATCATGCCATGATTATGTGATGGTTGTTTACCATGTTGTTTGCTTCTTTCCGGTGTTGCTTCTTCGGGTTAGTTCCGATAACGTCGTGTTTGTGAGGATTCGTTCGACTATGTCTGTTTGTCTTCTTCATGGACTCGTTCTTCTTCCTTGCGGGATTTCAGGCAAGATGACCATACCTTGGATATCACTTCTATCTTTGCTTGCTAGTTGTTCGCTCTATTGCCATGCCGCGATACCTACCACTTGCTATATCATGCCTCCCATATTGCCATGTCAAGCCTCTAACCCACCTTTCCTAGCAAACCGTTGTTTGGCTATGTTACCGCTTTGCTCAGCCCCTCTTATAGCGTAGCTAGCTGCAGGTGAAGATGAAGTTTGTTCCATGTTGGAACATGGATATTGTTGGGATATCATTATTATATCTTACTTACTTTAATGCATCTATATACTTGGTAAAGGGTGGAAGGCTCGGCCTTATGACTGGTGTTTTGTTCCACTCTTGCCGCCCTAGTTTCCATCATACCGGTGTTGTGTTCCTTGATTTTGCGTTCCTTATGCGGTTGGGTGTTATGGGAACCCCTTGACAGTTCCCTTTGAATAAAACTCCTCCAGCAAGGCCCAACATGGTTTTACATTTGCCTAACAACCTATCACCTTCCCTTGGGTTCTACAGACTCAAGGGTCATCTTTATTTTAACCCCCCGGGTCAGTGCTTCTCTTGGTGTTGGTCCAAACTAGAGCCCCTTGCAGCGCCACCTCGGGGAAACTTGAGGGCTGGTTTTAGTTGTACGGATTGCTCATCCGATGTTGCCCTGAGAACGAGATATGTGAAGCTCCTATCGGGATGTCAGCACATCGGGCGGCTTTGCTGGTCTTGTTTTACCATTGTCGAAATGTCTTGTAACCGGGATTCTGAGTCTGATCGGGTCTTCCTGGGAGAAGGAATATCCTTCGTTGACAGTGAGAGCTTGTGATGGGCTAAGTTGGGACACCCCTGCAGGGTTTTGAACTTTCGAAAGCCGTGCCCGCGGTTATGGGCAGATGGGAATTTGTTAATGTCCGGTTGTAGAGAACTTGACACATAACTTGACTAAAATGAATCAACCGCGTGTGTAGCCATGATGGTCTCTTTTCAGCGGAGTCCGGGAAGAGAACAAGGTCTCGGGTTATGCTTGAACGTAAGTAGTTTCAGGATCACTTCTAGATTCTCGACCGTGCTTTGCTGCTCTTCTCGCTCTCTTTTGCGTAAGTTAGCCACCATATATGCTAGTGTTTGTTGTAGCTCCAATAGTATTGATCACGAGGGTGTGAGATTTCTGAGTCCCCGTGACTCACAGATACTTCCAAACAGTTGCAGGTGCCGATGATACCAGTGTAGGTGACGCAACCCAGCTCAGATGGGAGCTTGATGAAGTCCTTGATCGTTGTTTTGTTTCGTTTCCTTTTAGATCAGTAGTGGAGCCCAGTTGGGGCGATCGGGGATCTAGTATTTGGGGTGGTCTTTCTTTATTTTGGTTCCGTAGTTGGACCTTGATTGTATTCTTGGATGATGTATGATATATTTATATATTGTGTGAAGTGGCGATTGTAACCCAACTCTTTATCCCTTTCTTATTCAGTACATGGGATATGTGAAGATGACCCCTCTTGCGACATGCCTACCATGCGGTTATGCATCTAAGTCATGCCCCGACACGTGGGAGATATAGCCGCATCGTGGGTGTTACACTCCTAGATCTGCTTCCACGCTGCCGACAGCCATCACTACCACAACACCGTCAAATTCTCAACAGATGCATACACGGCGCCGCACCAGAAGCGGTACTCTTTCGTATCTTCTCAACTTATTTATCGCAGCAAGAAAATAGATCGCCACTGCTTTACTCTAATTTCTTGTCCATCACTTACTTGCTGGTTGAAAGCAACCATTGGTTGCGAAGTTAACTTTGTCCGGTTTGGACCTTCAGATCCGCAACGGCACGCTCAACACTATACTCCCAATGCTTATGGTTTTCCCCTTTTATATTCCACACTAGTTAAATCATAGTAGACTAAATTTCAAAATTGGGTTAGTCGATTTTTTAGAGATCGCCGGAGTTTGCCGGTGAGAACGAAGGGGCTCTGGTGGGGACGGTGGTTGTGGGGGCGGTGACGGGGCCTAGCCGAACGAAGAAAACTGGAGGGGGGGGGGGGGGGGGGGGGGGGGGAACACAGGCAGTGGGGGTTGGTGGTCCGGTCGGCGGCCCGTGTGGTGTTCTGTATGGGAAGAATCAGAGACGAGGAAGAAGAAGGGTTAGGAGACGTAGGATCTTCATCCAACCACCTGAAATGGTCAACTGACCCAAATGACAAAAGTCACGCGACATGCATGCAGACATGCCTTTATATTCAGTACCATCATTGTACCTACTTAGCACTGCTCCTGAATCCATCAAGCTAAACAACGTGCCACTCATAATTCCAAAATTTTTGCTCAAGTATGAATCTGATATGATGCTGATATTACTAAAAAGGATAACATTTAATTGGTAAGCTAATGTCCCTACTTTACTTTCGAAAAAGCACGTGCACCACATATAGAGAGACAGCAGGGAGTTGCTTTCTTAGTGCGCTCTGGTTCATCATGTGTGGGCACTGCGCAAAGAACATTTTATTATCCAAAATCTCCTTGCTCTTCTTTAGCATGTTCCTCTTCCATTCTTCTTTAATAAGTACTCTCTCCGTTCCTAGATACAAGTCTTTGTATAGATTCCACCATGGACTACATATGGAACAAAATGAGTGAATCTACACTCTAAAATGTATCTGGATACATCTGTATGTGATCCATAGTGGAAATCTCTACCAAGACTTATATTTTGGAATGGAGGGAGTATGATATTAGTAGAGTATGTTCCTTGTCGTGAAGATGAGCAGGGACATTTGCAGTGTAGAGGTCTATACGGTCAGTTGTGATGGACACTTTGAACTCTTCGGGCCTCTTTGATTCGTAGAATTTTGTAAACATGGGAATAGGATTTGTAGTGGCCTGCCCACTTGAAAACTATAAGAATAGCAAGGAAATGCAGGGAGTTGTGTCGCCTTTGAGAGTTACACTGATATTAACAGTACCGCACCTTCACTTGTAGAGAGCTGGTATCCAAAGCCTTTGTAGCCGTACCGGCAATACTAGCACATATATTCCAGCAAGTTCCACTTTGCTGATTTTACTCTGACGCTTACGGTTTTCTCGTTATATCTACACTATGATCTATGTAGTCGCTTTGTGTTGCACTAGCAGCAGTGCACTCTTGAAGCTAAACCCTGCAATGACTTACATAATTGGCACCAAGGCATTGAGTGCAATTCTGGATGCAATGAAACTCATACGCTCCCCACCTATTGATTCTTGTTCAGAATATGATCCTAATGACTATTCTAACCTCGAGGAGTCAAAGGCAGATGGCCTGTCCTGTTCACCCATCAAAGTGCCTGTTCTAATTTGGCAAGGTATTATTGATTGCGCGTATCTTGCATATGTTGTCTTGCATTTCTTCTACTTTGTTGCACCGCCATCTTCTTAGTTTACTCATCATATATGTCGAGATGTCATTCCCATCCATTATCAATACATATTCCATCTGTCATCATACCATGTTTTTCCACTCAAATGTTGTTCTTGTGCATCAGACATCAAAAAGGAAGAGGGTGATTGCCGAACCTAAAGGAGCACCAGCAAAGTCCTTGAAAAACGTGGTTGTGCCAGAGAAATCAGACAGCACCCCACTTATATTGGATGTACAACCAGTGACACAAAATGTAGGACCGACTCCAGCAGACTATACCCATACTTCACTGGCCACACCACTAGCCCCACCACACAGGACCTGCACTCTAGCAAAAGGTATGCCGATTTTAGTTGCCATAGCACCAACCGTACCACAGAAAAATCCCACTCCAGTAAAAAGTATAGCAAGTCCACCGACCGAAGACCTATCCCAACTGCAGAGACAGCCAAATCCTGCAGATTGGAACCCCATTCCAGTTATTCCCAGTTTAAAAGACAATATTTTCATTGTTGTTAGGGACAACGTGCATATATTCCCATCATGGGAAGATTATAGTGAAGAAAAAGACCATTTTCACATCTTCCTGTCCCACTTACGTGTAAGTATTATTATTCATGGTGATTATTTTCCTGTTTTCTGCTGATTGAACACATCAATGATTTACATTACATTGTTGTAAGTAGGCGAGGGTCAATCTAGATAGTCATGACGAGCAAAGCTTGCTTACGCTTTTCAAGGAAGTATTGTAGCAGTATCGGTGTTACCTGAGGAAATCACACTTTGAGGGCAAGTCTATAAACGAATTTCTAGTGAAGTCTCCTATGCTAAATTTAGAAGACATTGAATGGAAAAACCTTGTTATGCACTGGTCTCATTCCGAGGATGAGGTACTGTCTATGATATCGCATGACAATTTGAACTTCTACTTTTCCGCATGTGCCTTACGGATCTTTTTGTAGGAAATCTGCTCGAAAAGGAATTCCGATGTGAAAAGAACGACACGATATCACAAATATGATGCCCGCTGATTTTCTCTTGTTAGTACCTGTTGTCCTGTATCACTGTACTTGCATACATACCTGGTTCATTATGTGACAACAGTATGCATGATAACTTGCTTATCAGTTGTTCGCTCCAAATTATCTGATCTGTATGAATGGTTACATTAGTGTAGAATATATCCAATGCCAATGAAATTTTTTAGCTCTGCATTGTTCTTGTAAGTACCTGCTGTCCTTTATCAGTGTACTTATATTGATAGGTAGTTGTTCATGTGCCATCACTCTGCAGCTTATTTTCCTTTTCCCTCCATTTTCTACACATAAGATCTATATTTACTCTTACCATAAGGTTAGATAACAATGATGGTACTAATGAAGTTTAGCTCTGCATTGCTCCTGGTTGTACCTTTTACCTGTATCGCTGCACTTACATTTATAGCTACTTGGTTATGTAGCATCACTCTTCATCTTATCTTAAATATTCTCCCATTTTTCTTATATTTTTACATCTATATTTACTCTTAACAAAATGTAGAATAAAGGCAATGCTTATGAAGAAGATTATGTCGTAAACTTCTTGAATTGCCCCCCCCCCATCAGCATGGACAAGGGCTTTATAGACCCTGCCTTCACCAATAATGTAAGTTTGTCATTCTCAAGCCTTCAAACTTTGTTGTGTATATTTGGTTAGGCATGACTGCAACAGCTGTTTATTTTTGGTGTTTGCATCAAATTGCATGATTAAAGATTATTATGTACTTCATAAACAAAAGTTTGTCCTTCTCAATTTAAGTTTTCAGTTGTACAACCAAGTCCCGTCTTCATACCATGTAAATTAAACTATACAGAGCAAGTGATCTTATTTTGCCAATCTAAAATGGGATAAATTGACAGCACACTAACCATTGATACTTATGAGTTCTTGATCTGTAATCCAGCGGTATCGTGAAGCCGCCAACTCCTTCACAATGTCATTTCTTGCCATGTCTTGACCTGAACAATACCATATTGTGTTAATGCTACTTTAAACTGTGTCACTTTATTCGTCGGTAAGAAATGTGATGAATTGTCAGCACTGATACTTATATGTGCAAAACCTGTCATCTGTCTGCTTCTTTATCTTTTAGAGTGAGGAGGATATAAGTGTCAAACAAGTGCAGTCTCATCATCTTGCTCAGCTACTTGCGCTGCAGCTCCCAAGCAGGGCTAACCTTTCTTGAACTCTATTGAAGTGCTGTCGGTTTTGTATATTATTTTGTTAGCATGTTTAATTGCACTGGTGGCAATCTTTGATGCCAAGTGTATGTAATATGTTGTCTGCTTGTGATTTATTATCATAATGGCGAACTTTGATGCCAAGTGGATGTAATATGCCATAATTTCTTTATTGTATACTCTAGGGTTTTTTCTTATTCACGATGATGCAGTTATTTTACTGTATATATATCATGTCTTCGCAATAAACCGGCCAAACTGTAAAATTACGGTACATAATCGTGCCGTCATGCAAATCACTATGTATGATCCGCATCATGAGCCCCGTCATCTTGGTCCGTTAAGAGGCCTAAATGTAAACTAGCCCACTAGTAGATTCGGGCCTTTAATAGGCCGAGTAAACCGCCGGCCCTATTTTCCCAAGAAAACTCAATGGGCTTTTAGGGGGCTGAAAAATAGGTTGGGCTTGGAAAGTGCCGAACAGCTCATGGGCCGGCAGCAGGCCAAAATAGATCCCGGCCCATGATTGTGCCAATCAAATCATGGGCTTATAACAGGCCAAAATTGTCATGGTCCTTGTTTAGCCCAATCAGATTATCGTCTGTGAGCAGGCCAGATGCAAACGGGGCCGTAGTTAGGCCCAACTATATGACGGGCTTTTAACAGGCCGAAATGTATATAGGGCCGAAATGTTAAACAGGACTTTAACAGGCTGAAACTAATATCAGGCCGAATTACTAAATGGGCCTTTATCAAGTGGGCCCAAAAGCATAGAGTCCAGTGGACGGGCTGAATCTCATATGGGCCATAATTTAGCCCAAAGCATCTCAAAGGGTCGGACCTGATCTGGGCCTTAATTTGGCCTAGAACGTGGTAGGCTTTTAACGGGCCAGATCTCATATGGGCCTTTATTAGGCCCGGAACGTGGTAGACTGTTAATGGGCTGGATCAAATATGGGCCGGCATTTGGCCCAAAACATGGCTCCCTGTTAATGGGCCGGGCTACTAGTGTCATCAAAATCTTTTGGGCCTTCACTTGGACCGGCCCATTGTGGTTGGCGAAATCTCATGGGCCTTTAGCTGGGCTGGCCCATTATGGCCCACAAAATCTTGTGGGCCTTTAGCTGGGCCGGCCCATTATGGTCCGCAAAATCTCGTGGGCCTTTAGCTGGGCCAGCCCATTATGGCCCGCAAAATCTTGTGGCCCTTTAGCTGGGCCGGCCCATTATGGTCCGCAAAATCTCATGGGCCTTTTGCTGGGCCGACCCATTATGGACCGCAAAATCTTGTGGGCCGTTAGTTGGGCCGGCCCATTTAAAATTTATGGGCCACTATTGGGCCGGTCCACGTGTCAACATTTCATAAGCGCATCTCGCCCATTGGATGAGTGACACCTATACCAACGGGGAGCTGACATGTGTTTCCTCCAACCAATGATGATTTTACATGTGGAAAATCGCCATTGGTCCGGGTTGTTAATGGGTTATCGGATCCAAAACAGGACCCGATAGCTTAATGGCATTCTGTTACGGTGGATGCCACGCATCGGTCACCCTTGATGAAAGCACTTCTATGACGCGCGATTTTTCGTCATGGAAGTGGACACATCCATGATGATAATTTTGGTAATGTCATGGAACACTTCTATGACAGCACAAGTATGACTATCTTGATTATGTCATAAAATCATCATGGATGTACATGCATGAAAGAAAACGTGACCTACGATGACAAACACGTATCATCACGGAAGTGTATTTTTTTGTAGTGTATGTAACTCCAGAAATTCTGAAAAATTAAGACAACGTGATAAATTTGTATATAAATCTTCTGCAAAATGAATTAGTATTTTATGGCACTTCTGTTAAAAAGGAAAATTATTTTCCTGTGCGCAAAAGTTTCTGTTTTTCAGCAAGATCAAATTAACTATCACCCAACATGATCCCAAAGGTTTTGCTTGGCACAAACACTAATTAAAACACAAAAAACACAATCATAACAGTAGTGTAATTGTGCAAACACTCAAGAACAGAAAGAAAAATACAAAAATAAACTTTATTCATTGGGTTGCCTCCCAACAAGCGCTATCATTTTACGCCGCTAGCTAGGCATAATGCGAAGGATCTAAGTATTGTCATCTTTGTTTCTAGATCCATATGATGCCCTCATAATTGATTCATATGGTGGCTTAATTCTAGTTCTAGGGAAGTGTTCCATACCCTTCCTTAGTGGAAATTGAAATTTAGTATTCCCTTCTTTCATATCAATCACGGCACCGATAGTACGTAAAAACGGTCTACCAAGAATAGTTGGACAAGACGGATTGCTATCAATATCAAGAACAATAAAATCTATGGGCACATAATTCCTATTTTCAAGAATAAGAACATCATTAATTATTCCCATAGTTTTTTTAATAGTAGAAATGGCCAAGTGCAAATTTAGAGAACACTCTTCAATATCGGTAAGACTGAGCACATCACATAAAGATTTTGGAATTGTAGAAACACTAGCACCCAAGTCACATAGAGCAAAACACTTATAATTTTTAATCTTGACCTTGATGGTAGGTTCCCATTCATCATGCAATTTTGTAGGAATTGAAAACTCTAATTCCAACTTTTCTTCCAATGCTTTCATCATAGCATCAACAATATGTTGAGTAAAAGCTTTATTTTGTTCATAAGCATGGAGTGAATTTATCATGGATTGAAACAAAGAAATACAATCAATCAAAGAGTAACTATCATAATTAAAGTCTTTGTAATCCAAAAGAGTGGGCACATCACTAGTTAAAGTTTTGACCTCTTCAAACCCACTTTTAGCAATTTTCTCAACAAGATTTTCACCCTCCGAATTATTGGGACGCCTTCTAGCTAAAGTTAACTCTTCTTTAGTCCCTTTATTCTCAATCTTGATCTTACTAAACATGGAATCAATAGAGCAAACACCAATCATTTTAAGATCTTCATCACTTTTTTATTCTAACGAGATTGGTTTAGCGATCATTTGATTTACTAGGGTAGCTTGTGCATTGGATATTTTACCTAGCAAACTTTCAGAAAAAGCATACTTAGATTGGAGATTGCAAACTTCTCTACTAATATCATCAAGTTGTTTAGTTATAGTTCCCAGCACAACGGAGTGTTCCTTAAGTTCTTCGGTAAAATATTTATGGTGCTCAAATTGTGTAGTCATATACTCCTTAGTACTTTTCTCAATTGTGTACAGTAGGTATTTCCCTCTGTGACGAGACCAAGATTATTGAACTAGTAGGAGAACCACGGAACACCACGTAAACAGCTCCTGCACACAAAGAACAAATACTTGCAACCCGGCGTAAGAGAGGGGTTGTCAATCCCTCACGGGTAAAAGGATAGGTAAAATTGTAGTAGATTGGATAAATAGATCTCGCGGGGACGCGAGATAAAATAAAATAATAAAAATTGCAGCAAGGTATTTTTGTATTTTTGGATTAATAGATCTGAAAATAAAAGCAAATAGAAATAGATCATGAAGGCAAATATAATAAAGAAGAGACCCGAGGGCCGTAGATTTCACTAGTGGCTTCTCTCGAGAAAAATAGCATATGGTGGGTAAATAAATTACTGTTGGGCAATTGATAGAACTTCAAATAATCATGACGATATCTAGGCAATGATCATTATATAGGCATCACGTCCAACATTAGTAGACTGACTCCTACCTATGTCTACTACTATTATTCCACATATCGACTGCTATCCAGCATGCATCTAGTGTATTAAGTTCATGGAGAAACAGAGTGATGCAATAAGAATGATGACATGATGTAGACAAGATATATTTATATAGAAATAGACCCCATCTTGTTATACTTAATAGCAACAATACATACGTGGCGTTTCCCCTTCTGTCACTGGGATCAAGCACCATAAGATCGAACCCAACACAAAGAACCTCTTACCATGGCAAGAAAAATCGATCTAGTCGGCCTAACTAAACCAAATATTCAAATGATAAATATGAGGCTATAAGTAATCATGCATATAAGAGATCAAAGAACTCAAATAACTTTCATGGATAAAAACATAGATTTGATCATAAACTCAAAGTTCATCGGACCCCAACAAACACACCGCAAAAAGAGTTACATCAAATAGATCTCCAAGAGACCATTGTATTGAGAATCAAAATAGAGTGAGAAAGCCATCTAGCTACTAACTATGGGCCCTTAGGTCTACAATGAACTACTCACGCATCATCGGAGAGGCACCAATGAGGATGATGAACCCCTCTGTGATGGTGTCTAGATTGGATCTGAGGTTTCTGGAACATGCGGCTGCTGGAATTGATTTTCCTCGACTCCCCTAGGGTTTCTGGAATATTGGGGTATTTATAGAGCAAAGTGGTGGTGTAGGAGGCCACCAAGGTGGGCACAACCCACCAGGGTGTGCCTAGGGGCCCAAGCGCACCCTAGTGGGTTGTACCCCTCCTCGGGGCAGCACCCAGGTGCTTCTCTGGTCCATTTGGTGTCTTCTGGTCCAAAAAATTCACAAAAAGTTTCGCTGCATTTGGACTATGTTTGATATTGATTTTCTGCGATGTAAAAAACAAGCGGAAAACAACAACTGACACCTGGCACTTGGCACTATGTCAATAGGTTAGTCCCAAAATAGCAAAAAAATGACACTTGGCACTATGTCAATAGGTTAGTCCCAAGCATTGATATAAAATGATTGTAAAATGACTGTAAAACATCCAAGAATGATAATATAACAGCATGGAACAACCAAAAATTATAGATATGTTGGAGACGTATCAATTCCCTGCTTGCATCAGGTCACATAGTACGGAACACTCCCTGACCCCTGATCTAGGAGGTTGAAGCTGATGCCGGTTATGAAAATGTTTTTAGCATGGATCGAGCATGTTTGGTGTAACGTACATAGATACATAGAATCAAACACACTACTCCTAGTCCACATTGTCTATTATAGTATCCAAGGCGTAATCCTTCTGAGAGAACCGAGCTGCAGGCATCACTTGGTCATAAACCAAGTGAAGAGGTATTTCCTATCCGTCTAGCCCTACTGGTCCAACGTGAGCCATGCGCTCCAGCTCAAGTTTCCTGAAGCGGGTCTTCACCATGGCACAGACTTCTCGCGCCCCTTCCTAGCAAGCGGATATTTTCCATACTTCTACCCATCACCGAGCTCCTTTAAAACGCTTCGATAGTTCGGAGATATCATCCGGAGCTGCTTCGGCCGGCCATGGCGCCTTGACCATACTCTTCATAGCATTTTGAGCTCTTTCATGAATCGTAGACAGTTCTTTCAAAAGATATCCACCAAAGGAACTGGCCTCGTCTCCGGGTCGGCCTGTCAAGAGACCTGGCATCAAAAGCATGGCATATATGTTACATTCAAGGACGGAACAAGTCTATACTTATCCAATGCTTATGAACAAACTTAGTAAACATGTCGCTTCTCAAGATCTGGTTTTCTCCATGGACTTGTGCCAATTGAGTCTTTAGACCCTCTAGTTCTTCTACATGTTGCTGGTTCTCTGTCTTCAGTTTGTTGGTTTCCTCCTGGCTTCATTTCAAAACCCAAAGACCAGCTTGATGTTGTGATTCCGTATACTATTGAGTTTCTTTGGCAGCCTTCAGGTCCTTTCGAAGTTATCCTATGGACTCAGCTGCTATAAAGACGGCCCTTGTCAAAATAAGCACAATGGCATAAACCACACAAATCTAGAGATTTCCCTCACCATGGGCCTCGTTGGTGAACTTCTTAATAGCTTCCAATTCGGCTTCCTTATCAGCCAACCATGTTCGATTTAGCTCCAGGTCCTCGGACAATTTTTTTTCTGGTCCTTTAAGACCTGCAACAAATGATACACATTTGTCAGACCCTTAACTCGGCCATCCCACCCGATTCAAGGCTCGGCAGCTACTGGGTTAGTGTTCACATTTGGCTAATCAAAAACATTTTTACCTGCATATCGTCACACAGGAGATTGGCGATTCCCTCAAGACATGTTCGGGCCGCCCCGAGATATGCGTTGACCGGATTAAAGGCATTGAATTCTTGGTCGGTAAAGCCAGCCTAGTGGAGGGCTTCCTTCCGTCGCCAGTGATTCATCACACTCTCCACTTTGGAATTGGTAACCGAAATATCCTCCAGATCTTCTATAGGATGGTGTGTTGATGGATCCCTCGCTCTACCCTCTGTCCTCACTGAAGGTCTTCGGCCACTACCAGGCACTCCCTTGATGTTTTTCGACGGTTGGGGTGGCACCTTCTTCCAGTTGGATTAAATATCAGTGGGGCCCCATACAGGCAAGGCTAATAATGAACTAATAGCAATTTTAAAAAACATCCCACCTTTTTCCGAAGACGCAATTGGCACAGTCGCTTTTCGTTTAGAGGCTCCTTCGCTAGCTGGAAGGGATGTCGCCTTCGTTGGTGTTCGACGCGAGGTGCGGCGACCCTTGGGAGTATAGGTCAGCGTAGCTAGAGCAGCACGGGGCAAATGCCTTGTTGGAAAAGAGGCCTTCTTGCTACTTACAGCAGAGGAAGGGAGAAGCCTAGGGTGGTCGGCTGTGATAGCCACCTTGGAACCATCGAGGCTTTCTCGAAAGAAAACCCCGTCCTAAAAGTCAATCGATATCTTCGGGTCCTCGTGGGATCCCGGGTTGTCATCTCGGGAATAATCCTCTGATTGAGGAGCGGGGCAGCTGATACCTTCCACCTGGCGCCTACAGCCCTGTTTGGGAAAATGGTCGAATCGATAAGTGTTCAAATATGAAATCTGAGCTGTGTACACAATTTTGAACTTACCCATTAGATGGGATTGTAGCTTGAGTAGCCCTTCCAATTTCTCTGGCGGGCAAACTCTTCTTCTTCACCTTTCAAAAGGTCCGCCAATATGGCAGCCATTGCAATTTCATTGTCTGGCCCTTATCTCTTATAGCGGGATGCATCACTCGTCCCATTGTATTGCCATAGGGGATGCGTCCTTTGTTGAAGGGGTTGCATGCATCGATCGATCGCGGCAGCCATTATGTCTACCATGGTCAGCCAACCGTGAGATAGCACCCTTATCTTGGTGGATAAGCACCGCACCTCGGTGGACTCTTCTTGGGAGTGGATTTTGGGCCACCAGTTGAGTCGCTTCTTTAGCGGGGCGTCCGAATGCACGGGCAAGCCTCTCCAGACAGGCTCGAACAAGGGAACATCTTCAATATCCGGTGGTCCCAATCGGATATCCGGTGTCGGCTATACGACACTGATGCGGAGCATCCCAAGGTCATCCCCATGGACCTACCTACGTCCCCTACGACACCACTTGGACCAATGCCAAGAGCCCGAGCGAAGTCTATCGAAGATAAGGTGAACTCACTCCTCTCCGAACTACCACTTTTCCATGCATGAGAATTGGCTACTACCTCAAGTGGAAACCCTATGTGTGATCAGGTGCTTGGTGGAAGGCCACGGACCAACTACACTCAACGGACAAGACGGTGAGGACGCCAAGTTCATGGGACAAGAAGAAGAACTACTCGAAGTCCCCAGGCTCCGGACGACCGACGAACTCCGGACGTCCGACAACCTCCAAGCTCCAGACGTCTGCCCCCCTTTGGATGACCGATGCTTCCACACCCGAGCCAAAAACCATGGACTTCCGACGCCCCACGGACAACCGACGCCCGGACGTCTGACCCCGACCGGACGTCCGACCGAAGACCACCCGAGCCGAATTTACGGGCATCCGACAGGCACCGGACATCTGGACCCTCGCGAGCCTCCGAACGACCGGTGACTCCCGGACGTCTGACGCCTATGCACTGCCATGTGTTGGGCCGCAGCCCATGTACCCCCACTTCGTCCCTTTTTGCACTAAGACTATAAATAGACCTTCTATTTCTCCTAGCTAGGGTTAGCATTAGTTTAGCTCATATTTAGAGATAGAGCATTGCTCATCCACATCGGATCTACTCCACGAGAGAGACCACGGCCCCTCTTCGGAGAAGATCCCTTTGGACTCAAGACCCCTCTAAGGGAAGATCCCCTCGTGGATTCAATACCTCCTCATGGAGAAGATTGGCTACCCTTGTATCGTCCCTGGTTGATTGTGTACCATGTGATCTCTTATGTACTCAAGGATCTAGCACATGTGTGACTATTTCTTGTTGGTTTAGTGTTTCTCTTGTGTTTCCCCCGTGTATTCCTTCGTTTCCCTCCTCGTGTTCTTTGTGTTCATTGCGGGATCCTCTCCTTTCATGAAAGATCGGCCGATTAGGGTTCCACCCTACATCATCTTGGTATCTAGAGCCACGTTGATCATGATTTCGGAGCCTCCCCGTTGTGTTGCTAGCCTAGTTTTTGGTGATTTTGTCCCTAATTCGAAAATTCCCAACAAAAAATAGCCCCAAAATTGTTTTGTGATTTGTTGGTATGTTGAAATTTTGTTGGATTTGATCCGTGGATCTGCTTTGTTTTGAGTGGATCTAGCTTTTCCCCCTTTCCCCACCTTTTCCATCCACGAAATCGCCCAGATTCGACAATTTTCTCCTCATCCACCCCGCCCACGTGAAGTTCATCCCATGCCTGAAATTCGCCCAGGCGCCGGACGTCCGACCCCCACCGGACGTCCGATGACCGGACGATCAGCCCAGCTTGGACGTCCGACGAACCCTGATGAAACTGAATTTTTTTCAGTTTAGTCACCAACACCGCCCCACAATTCCACATATGCACTCCTACCACATATATGAAGGAAATATGCCCTAGAGGCAATAATAAAGTTATTATTTATTTCCTTATATCATGATAAATGTTTATTATTCATGCTAGAATTGTATTAACCGGAAACATGATACATGTGTGAATACATAGACAAAACAGAGTGTCACTAGTATGCCTCTACTTGACTACCTCGTTGAATCAAAGATGGTTATGTTTCCTAACTATAAACAAAGAGTTGTCATTTGATTAACGGGGTCACATCATTAGGAGAATGATGTGATTGACTTGACCCATTCCATTAGCTTAGCACTTGATCGTTTAGTTTGTTGCTATTGCCTTCTTCATGACTTCTACATGTTCATGTGACTATGAGATTATGCAACTCCCGTTTACCGGAGGAACACTTTGTGTGCTATCAAACATCACAATGTAACTGGGTGATTATAAAGGTGCTCTACAGGTGTCTCCAAAGGTACTTGTTGGGTTGGCGTATTTCAAGATTAGGATTTGTCACTCCGATTGTCGGAGAGGTATCTCTGGGCCACTCGGTAATACACATCACTCAAGCCTTGCAAGCATTGTAACTAATGAGTTAGTTGTGGGATGATGTATTATGGAACGAGTAAAGATGTAACACCCCGGATATGACTTTCCCAATATGTACTCCAACTCTTGTCGTTTCCGGCCTTAAGTTATCTTATTTTTCTCGGGTTCGGGTTTTTTTGTCTCTGTGTGTTCTTTTCATTGTCATGCTTCTCATATCATGTCATCATGTGCATTGCATTTGCATACGCGTTCATCTCATGCATTCGAGCATTTTCCCCATTGTCCGTTTTGCATTCCGGTGCTCCGTTCTCCTTCGGTGGTCATTTCTACCTTTCTTTCATGTGTGGGGATTAAGCATTTCCGGATTGGACCGAGACTTGCCAAGCGGCCTTGGTTTACTACCGGTAGACCACCTGTCAAGTTTCATACCATTTGGACTTCGTTTGATGCTCAAATGGTTAACCGAGGGACCGAAAAGGCCTCATGTGTGTTGCAGCCCAACACCCTTTCAATTTGGCCACAAACCCACCTAAACCTTCTCCATCATCTAGAGTGTTCGATCACGATCGCGTGGCCAAAAACCGCATCTCATTTGGACTCTCCTAGCTCCCTCTACCTATAAATATGTGCTCCCCTCCCGAAATCACGAATGAACCCTAACCATCTTCCTCCTCGCGCCGCCGGACAATGTCCACGCCGAGTCGGACATGTCCGGCTAGCCGCCGCCGCCACGTGTCACACCCCCGTTGGCCCGGCCGCAACCCCGGCCACCGGCCCGCCGAAGCCCGGGGCGGTCCCTCATCGCCGCCTCCCGGGCCGCGTCCCCGCGCCCGCGCCGCCCGACGAGCTGCCAAGCGCCGCCAGGGGGCCCGAGCGCGCCGTCCCGGACTCCTCCGCGTCGCCTCGTTTTGGCTCAAGGTCACTAAGGGACTTTTGTTAAGCTCTTTGAGTAGCTCCATGCCATGCTTTACTTTTCCATGTTCAGGTCCTGTAGCATATTGTTTTCATGCTCCGAAGTGTGCTACCTGATCTGAAATTCCAGACAAGTGTTAATTTCACTAAGTCTGAAATCTGTTTGTCATATGCATTTTTGCCATGCTTGTTTGAACCTGTTAATGGATGAATTGGCCGTAGCTCAGTGCTAGATTTTTGTCAAGAATCATGAATGAATCCCATCCCTGTATTTTGTTTTCATGTTTGAGTGCTGTAGCATGTTCATCTCATTGCATTTAGATGGCTACTTGCTGTAAATCGCAGACCGGTGTCATATTTGAATCGCTTGCCATTTCCAAACCGTAACTCCGATTCCGGCGTTCTTTATATCGTTTTCAAGCGATTTCATCTCATCTTTCCAGTGGCACACTTGGATTCCCAAGTTGAGGCCAGGTTCATGCATCCCTTGTCAAATCTTGCATATGCATCCTGCATAGCATACCATCCTTGCATCATATTGTTTGAGATTGCACGTGGTTGATTGTGTTCCGTTTGCTTGTTTGTCTTGTTTGGGTAGAGCCGAGAGACGAGTTCGCTAATGAGGAGCCCGTTGAGTTTGCTTTCGAGGATCCAGTCAACTCTGACAACTTTGCAGGCAAGATGATCATACCCTCGAAATCACTACTATCTTTGCTTTGTTAGATGCTCGCTCTTTTGCTATGCCAATGCTACGATGCCTACCACTTGCTTTCAAGCCTCCCAAATTGCCATGTCAAACCTCTAACCCACCATGTCCTAGCAAACCATTGATTGGCTATGTTACCGCTTTGCTCAGCCCCTCTTATAGCGTTGCTAGTTGCAGGTGAAGATTGGAGATCGTTCCTTGTTGGAACATTATTTACTTGTTGGGATATCATTATATTGCCATGTTATCTTAATGCATCTATATACTTGGTAAAGGGTGGAAGGCTCGGCCTCTCGCCTAGTGTTTTGTTCCACTCTTGCCGTCCAAGTTTCCGTCATATCGTTGTTATGTTCCCGGATTTTGCGTTCCTCACGTGGTTGGGTTATAGTGGGAACCCCTTGATAGTTCGCCTTGATTAAAGCTTTTCCAGCAATGCCCAACCTTGGTTTTACCATTTTCCACCTAGCCTCTTTTTCCCTTGGGTTTCTGGTGTTGGGGAACGTTGCAGAAAACAAAAATTTTCCTACTCGTTTCACCAAGATCATCTAGGAGTTCATCTAGCAACGAGTCATCTAATGCATCTACATACCTTTGTAGATTGCGCACGGAAGCGTTCAAAAGAACGGTGATGATGTAGTCGTACTCGACGTGATCCAAATCACCGATGACCAGCGCCGAACGGACGGCACCTCCGCGTTCAACACACGTACATGACGACAGACGTCTCCTCCTTCTTGATCCAGCAAGGGGGAAGGAGAGGTTGATGAAGATCCAGAAGCACGACGGCGTGGTGGTGGATGCAGGGCGTCACAGAAGCAGGGCTTCGCCAAGACTACGAGGGAGAGACGCAACGAGGAGAGAGGGAGGCGCCAGGGGCTGGTTAAAATCCCTCCTCTCCCCCCCCCCACTATATATAGGGGTGCCAGGGGGGCTTGGTGCGCAGCCTAGGAGATCTGATCTCCTAGGTGCGGCGGCCAGGGGAGGGTTTCCCTCCCCCCCAAGGCACCTCGGGGTGCCTTCCACCACTTGGACTCCTCCTTGGTGGAAACCCTAGGCGCATGGGCCTAGTAGGGCTGGTGCCCTTGGCCCATGTAGGCCAAGGCGCACCCCCTACAGCCCATGTGGCCCCCCGGGACAGGTGGCCCCACCCGGTGGGCCCACGGGACCCCTCCGGTGGTCCCGGTACAATACCGATAACCCCGAAACTTGTCCCGTTGCCCGAAACAGCACTTCCTATATATAATTCTTTACCTCCGGACCATTCCGGAACTCCTCGTGACGTCCGGATCTCATCCGGGACCCCGAACAACATTCGGGTTACTGCATATACATATCTTCACAACCCTAGCGTCACCGAACCTTAAGTGTGTAGACCCTACGGGTTCAGGAGACAAGCAGACATGACCGAGACGACTCTCAGGTCAATAACCAACAGCGGGATCTGGATACCCATGTTGGCTCCCACATGCTCCACGACGATCTCATCGGATGAACCACGATGTCGAGGATTCAATCAACCCCGTACGCAATTCCCTTTGTCAATCGATATTTTACTTGCCCGAGATTCGATCGTCGGTATCCCAATACCTCGTTCAATCTCGTTACTGACAAGTCACTTTACTCATACCGTAATGCATGATCCCGTGACCAGACACTTGGTCACTCTGAGATCATTATGATGATGCATTACCGAGTGGGCCCAGCGATACCTCTCCGTCATACGGAGTGACAAATCCCAGTCTCGATCCATGTCAACCCAACAGACACTTTCAGAGATACCCGTAGTCTACCTTTATAGTCACCCAGTTACGTTGTAACGTTTGGTATACCCAAAGCACTCCTACGGTATCCGGGAGTTACACGATCTCATGGTCTAAGGAAAAGATACTTTGACATTGGAAAACTGTAGCAAACGAACTATACGATCTTGTGCTATGTTTAGGTTTGGGTCTTGTCCATCACATCATTCTCCTAATGATGTGATCTCGTTATCAATGACATCCAATGTCCATAGTCAGGAAACCATGACTATCTGTTGATCAACGAGCTAGCCAACTAGAGGCTCACTAGGAACATGTTGGTGTCTGTTATTCACACATGTATTACGATTTCCGGATAACACAATTATAGCATGAATAAAGACAATTATCATGAACAAGGAAATATAATAATAATGCTTTTATTATTGCCTCTAGGGCATATTTCCAACAGTCTCCCACTTGCACTAGAGTCAATAATGTAGTTACATTGTGATGAATCGAACACCCATGGAATTCTGGTGTTGATCATGTTTTGCTCTAGGGAGAGGTTTAGTCAACGGATCTGCTACATTCAGGTCCGTGTGCACCTTACAAATCTCTATGTCTCCATCTTGAACATTTTCACGAATGGAGTTGAAGCGACGCTTAATGTGCCTTGTCTTCTTGTGAAACCTGGGCTCCTTGGCAAGAGCAATAGCTCCAGTGTTGTCACAGAAGAGCTTGATCGGCCCCGACGCATTGGGTATGACTCCTAGGTTGGTGATGAACTCCTTCACCCATATTGCTTCATGTGCTGCCTCCGAGGCTGCCATGTACTCCGCTTCACATGTAGATCCCGCCACGACGCTTTGCTTGCAACTGCACCAGCTTACTGCCCCACCATTCAAAATATACACGTATCCGGTTTGTGACTTAGAGTCATCCAGATCTGTGTCGAAGCTAGCGTCGACGTAACCCTTTACGACGAGCTCTTCGTCACCTCCATAAACGAGAAACATTTCCTCAGTCCTTTTCAGGTACTTCAGGATATTCTTGACCGCTGTCCAGTGTTCCTTGCCGGGATTACTTTGGTACCTTCCTACCAAACTTACGGCAAGGTTTACATCAGGTCTGGTACACAGCATGGCATACATAATAGAACCTATGGCTGAGGCATAGGGGATGACACTCATCTCTTCTATTTCTTCTGCCATGGTCAGACATTGAGCTGAGCTCAATTTCATACCTTGTAACACAGGCAAGAACCCCTTCTTAGATTGATCCATATTGAACTTCTTCAATATCTTATCAAGGTATGTGCTTTGTGAAAGACCTATGAGGCGTCTCGATCTATCTCTATAGATGTTGATGCCTAATATATAAGCAGCTTCTCCAAGGTCCTTCACTGAAAAACTTTTATTCAAGTAGGCCTTGATGCTGTCCAAGAGTTCTATATCATTTCCCATCAAAAGTATGTCATCCACATATAATATGAGAAATGCTACAGAGCTCCCACTCACTTTCTTGTAAACGCAGGCTTCTTCATAAGTCTGCGTGAACCCAAACGCTTTGATCATCTCATCAAAGCGAATGTTCCAACTCCGAGATGCTTGCACCAGCCCATAAATCGAGCGTTGGAGCTTGCACACCTTGTCAGCATTCTTAGGATCGACAAAACCTTCCAGCTGCATCATATACAATTCTTCCTTAAGGAAGCCATTAAGGAATGCCGTTTTGACGTCCATTTGCCATATTTCATAATCATAGAATGCGGCAATCGCTAACATGATTCGGACGGACTTCAGCTTCGCTACCGGTGAGAAAGTCTCATCGTAGTCAACCCCTTGAACTTGTCGATAACCCTTAGCGACAAGTCGAGCTTTGTAGATGGTCACATTACCATCCGCGTCTGTCTTCTTCTTAAAGATCCGTTTATTTTCTATGGCTCGCCGTTCAACGGGCAAGTCAGTCAAAGTCCATACTTCGTTTTCATACATGGATCCTATCTCGGATTTCATGGCTTCTAGCCATTTTTCAGAATCCGGGCCCGCCATTGCTTCTTCATAGTTCGAAGGTTCACCCTTGTCTAACAACATGATTTCCAGGACAGGGTTGCCGTACCACTCTGGTGTGGAACGTGTCCTTGTGGACCTTCGAATTTCAGTAGGAGCTTGATCAGAAGTATCTTGATCATTATCATTAACTTCCTCTCTAGTCGGTGCAGGCACCTCAGGAACATTTTCTTGAGTTGCGCCATTTACCGGTTCAAGAGGTAATACTTCATCAAGCTCTACTTTCCTCCCACTTACTTCTTTCGAGAGAAACTCTTTCTCTAGAAAGGACCCATTCTTTGCAACAAAGATCTTGCCTTCGGATCTGAGGTAGAAGGTATACCCAATAGTTTCTTTTGGGTATCCTATGAAGACGCATTTCTCTGACTTGGGTTCGAGCTTCTCAGGTTGAAGTTTCTTGACATAAGCATCGCATCCCCAAACTTTTAGAAACGACAGCTTAGGTTTCTTTCCAAACCATAATTCATACGGTGTCGTCTCAACGGATTTCGACGGAGCCCTATTTAAAGTGAATGCGGCAGTCTCTAAAGCATAGCCCCAAAAAGATAGCGGTAAATCGGTAAGAGACATCATAGATCGCACCATATCCAATAGAGTGCGATTACGACGTTCGGACACACCGTTACGCTGAGGTGTTCCAGGCGGCGTGAGTTGCGAAACTATTCCACATTTTCTTAAGTGTGTGCCAAACTCGTGACTCAAGTATTCTCCTCCACGATCTGATCATAGAAACTTGATTTTCCTGTCACGTTGATTTTCAACCTCACTCTGAAATTCCTTGAACTTTTCAAAGGTTTAAGACTTGTGTTTCATTAAGTAGATATACCCATACCTACTTAAATCATCAGTGAGGGTGAGAACATAACGATAGCCACCGCGAGCCTCAACACTCATTGGACCGCACACATCAGTATGTATGATTTCCAACAAGTCAGTTGCTCGCTCCATTGTTCCTGAGAACGGAGTCTTGGTCATTTTACCCATAAGGCATGGTTCGCACGTGTCAAATGATTCATAATCAAGAGACTCTAAAAGTCCATCAGCATGGAGCTTCTTCACGCGTTTGACACCTATGTGACCAAGGCGGCAGTGCCACAAGTATGTGGGACTATCAACCTTACTTCTTTTGGTACTCACATTATGAACATGTGTAGCATCACGTTCGAGATTCATAAAGAATAAACCATTCACCATAGGAGCATGACCATAAAACATATCTCTCATAAAAATGGAACAACCATTATTCTCAGATTTAAAAGAGTAGCCATCTCGAATTAAACGAGATCCCGATACAATGTTCATGCTCAAAGCTGGCACTAAATAACAATTATTAAGGTTTAAAACTAATCCCGAAGGGAGATGCAGAGGCAGCGTGCCGACGGCGATCACATTGACCTTGGAACCATTCCCGACGCGCATCGTCACCTCGTCCTTTGCCAGTTTCCGCTTATTCCGCAGCCCCTGCTTTGAGTTACAAATGTGAGCAACTGCACCGGTATCAAATACCCAGGAGCTACTACGGGCACTAGTAAGGTACACATCAATTACATGTATATCACATATACCTTTTGTTTTGCCGGCCTTCTTATCCGCTAAGTACTTAGGGCAGTTCCGTTTCCAGTGACCGCTTCCCTTGCAATAAAAGCACTCAGTCTCGGGCTTGGGTCCATTCTTTGGCTTCTTCCCGGCAGCTTGCTTGCCGGGCGCGGCAACCTCCTTGCCGTCCTTCTTGAAGTTCTTTTTACCCTTGCCTTTCTTAAACTTAGTGGTTTTATTGACCATCAACACTTGATGTTCCTTCTTGACTTCTACCTTCGCTGATTTCAGCATTGAGAACAACTCAGGAATGGTCTTTTGCATCCCCTGCATGTTGAAGTTCATCACGAAGCTCTTGTAGCTTGGTGGAAGCGACTGGAGGATTCTGTCAATGACCGCATCATCCAGGAGATTAACTCCCAGCTGAGACAAGCGGTTATGCAACCCAGACATAGTGAGTATATCCTCACTGACAGAACTATTTTCCTCCATCTTACAGCTGAAGAACTTATCGGAGACTTCATATCTCTCGATCCGGGCATGAGCTTGAAAAACCATTTTCAGCTCTTCGAACATCTCGTATGCTCCATGTCTCTCAAAACGTTTTTGGAGCCCCGGCTCTAAGCTGTAAAGCATGCCGCACTGAACGAGGGAGTAGTCGTCAACACGTGTCTGCCAAGCGTTCATAACGTCTTGGTTCTGTGGTACGGGAGGATCACCTAGCGGTGCTTGTAGGACATAATCTTTCTTGGCAGCTATGAGGATGATCCTCAGGTTCCGGACCCAGTCCGTATAGTTGCTGCCATCGTCTTTCAGCTTGGTTTTCTCTAGGAACGCGTTGAAGTTGAGGACTACGTTGGCCATTTGATCTACAAGACATATTGCAAAGATTTTAGACTAAGTTCATGATAATTAAGTTCATCTAATCAAATTATTAATGAACTCCCACTTAGATTAGACATCCCTCTAGTCATCTAAGTATTACATGATCCGAGTTAACTAGACCGTGTCCGATCATCACGTGAGACGGACTAGTCAACGTCGGTGAACATCTTCATGTTGATCGTATCTTCTATACGACTCATGCTCGACCTTTCGGTCTTCTGTGTTCCGAGGCCATGTCTGTACATGCTAGGCTCGTCAAGTCAACCTAAGTGTTTGCATGTGTAAATCTGTCTTACACCCGTTGTATGTGAACGTCTGAATAAAACACCCGATCATCACGTGGTGTTTTGAAACAGCAACTGTCGCAACGGTGCACAGTTAGGGGGAACACTTCTTGAAATTATTATGAGGGATCATCTTATTTACTACCGTCGTTCTAAGTAAACAAGATGCAAAACATGATAAACATCACATGCAATCAAATAATAAACGTGACATGATATGGCCAATATCACATAGCTCCTTTGATCTCCATCTTGGGGCTCCATGATCATCTTGTCACTGGCTTGACACCATGATCTCCATCATCGTGTCTCCATGAAGTTGCTCGCCAACTATTACTTCTACTACTATGGCTAACACGTTTAGCAATAAAGTAATGTAATTTACATGGCGATTCTCGATGACACGCAGGTCATATAAAAGAATAAAGACAACTCCTATGGCTCCTGCCGGTTGTCATACTCATCGACATGCAAGTCGTGATTCCTATTACAATAGCATGAACATCTCATACATCACATATAGATCATTCATCATTCATCACAACTTTGGCCATATCATATCACAACCCACTTGCTGCAAAAACAAGTTAGACGTCCTCTAATTGTTGTTGCAAGTTTTACGTGGCTGAATTAGGGTTCTAGCAACAACGTCTTCTTACCTACGTTAAAGCCACAACGTGATTTGTCAACTTCTATTTACCCTTCATAAGGACCCTGTTCATCGAATCCGCTCCAACTAAAGTGGGAGAGACAGACACCCGCCAGCCACCTTATGCAACTAGTGCATGTTAGTCGGTGGAACCGGTCTCACGTAAGCGTACGTGTAAGGTTGGTCCGGGCCGCTTCATCCCACAAAACCGCTGAAGAAAGAAAAGACTAGTAACGGCAAGAAAGTTGACAAATCTACGCCCACAACTAATTGTGTTCTACTCGCGCAAGAAGAACTACTCATAGACCTAGCTCATGATGCCACTGTTGGGGAACGTTGCAGAAAACAAAAATTTTCCTACTCGTTTCAACAAGATCATCTAGGAGTTCATCTAGCAATGAGTCATCTAATGCATCTACATACCTTTGTAGATTGCACACGGAAGCGTTCAAAAGAACGGTGATGATGTAGTCGTACTCGACGTGATCCAAATCACCGATGACCAGCGCCGAACGGACGGCACCTCCACGTTCAACACACGTATGGGACGGGAGACGTCTCCTCCTTCTTGATCCAGCAAGGGGGAAGGAGAGGTTGATGAAGATCCAGCAGCACGACGGCGTGGTGGTGGATGCAAGGCGTCACAGAAGCAGGGCTTCGCCAAGACTACGAGGGAGAGACGCAACGGGGAGAGAGGGAGGCGCCAGGGGCTGGTTAAAATCCCTCCTCTCCCCCCACTATATATAGGGGTGCCAGGGGGGTTGGTGCGCAGCCTAGGAGATCTGAGCTCCTAGGTGCGGCGGCCAGGGGAGGGTTTCCCTCCCCCCCAAGGCACCTCGGGGTGCCTTCCACCACTTGGACTCCACCTTGGTGGAAACCCTAGGCGCATGGGCCTAGTAGGGCTGGTTCCCTTGGCCCATGTAGGCCAAGGCGCACCCCCTACAACCCATGTGGCCCCCCGGGACAGGTGGCCCCACCCGGTGGGCCCACGGGACCCCTCCAGTGGTCCCGGTACAATACCGATAACCCCGAAACTTGTCCCGTTGCCCGAAACAGCACTTCCTATATATAATTCTTTACCTCCGGACCATTCCGGAACTCCTCGTGACGTCCGGGATCTCATCCGGGACCCCTAACAACATTCGGGTTACTGCATATACATATCTTCACAACCCTAGCGTCACTGAACCTTAAGTGTGTAGACCCTACGGGTTCGGGAGACAAGCAGACATGACCGAGACGACTCTCAGGTCAATAACCAACAGCGGGATCTGGATACCCATGTTGGCTCCCACATGCTCCACGACGATCTCATCGGATGAACCACGATGTCGAGGATTCAATCAACCCCGTACGCAATTCCCTTTGTCAATCGATATGTTACTTGCCCGAGATTCGATCGTCGGTATCCCAATACCTCGTTCAATCTCGTTACTGACAAGTCACTTTACTCGTACCGTAATGCATGATCCCGTGACCAGACACTTGGTCACTCTGAGCTCATTATGATGATGCATTACCGAGTGGGCCCAGCGATACCTCTCCGTCATACGGAGTGACAAATCCCAGTCTCGATCCATGTCAACCCAACAGACACTTTCGGAGATACCCGTAGTCTACCTTTATAGTCACCCAGTTACGTTGTGACGTTTGGTATACCCAAAGCACTCCTACGGTATCCGGGAGTTACACGATCTCATGGTCTAAGGAAAAGATACTTTGACATTGGAAAACTCTAGCAAACGAACTATACGATCTTGTGCTATGTTTAGGTTTGGGTCTTGTCCATCACATCATTCTCCTAATGATGTGATCTCGTTATCAATGACATCCAATGTCCATAGTTAGGAAACCATGACTATCTGTTGATCAATGAGCTAGTCAACTAGAGGCTCACTAGGAACATGTTGGTGTCTGTTATTCACACATGTATTACGATTTTCGGATAACACAATTATAGCATGAATAAAGACAATTATCATGAACAAGGAAATATAAAAATAATGCTTTTATTATTGCCTCTAGGGCATATTTCCAACATCTGGAGCCCGAGGGTCATCTTATTTTAGCCCCCCTGGGCCAGTGCTCCTCTGAGTGTTGGTCCAAACTAGAGTCCTGTGCAGCGCCCCCTCGGGGAAACTCGAGGTTTGGTTTTAGTTGTGTGGAGAGCTCATCTGAGTGTGCCCTGAGAACGAGATATGTGCAGCTCCTATCGGGATTTGTCAGCACATTCGGGCGGTGTTGCTGGTCTTGTTTTAACCTGTCGAAGTGTCTTGAAGAACCGAGATACCGAGTCTGATCGGAACGTCTCGGGAGGAGGTCTATTCCTTCGTTGACCGTGAGAGCTTGTCATGGGCTAAGTTGGGACTCCCCTGCAGGGATTTGAACTTTCAAAAGCCGTGCCCGCGGTTATGGGAAGATGGGAATTTTTTAATGTCCGGTTGTAGATAACTTGAACCTTAACTTAATTAAAATGAATCAACAGTGTGAGTTACCGTGATGGCCTCTTCTCGGCGGAGTCCGGGAAGTGGACACGGTGTTGGAGTACTGTTTGCGCAGGTTGCTCTCTAGTTATTCGTTCGCTCTTTGCCTCCTCTTCTCGCTCTCTTTTGCGAACAGGATAGCCACCATATATGCTAGTCGCTTGCTGCAGCTCCACATATATTTACCTTGCCATACCTATTAAGCTTAAATAGTCTTGATCGCGAGGGTGCGAGATTGCTGAGTCGCTGTGGCTCACAGATTACTATTACACCAGATGCAGGGCCTGATGATTCCGCTCCAGGTGACGCGCTTGAGCTCTAGTGGGAGTTCGACGAGGACTCTCAATGATACTATGTTTCCTTTCTTGACGATCAGTAGTGGTGCCCAGTTGGGGGTGATCGGGACCGTGTCGCATGTTGGGTTATCTTTTATTTTGGCGTCGTAGTTGGGCCATGAGTGTTTGGATGATGTAATGTTATTTATGTACCTTTATTGACATGGCGAGTGTAAGCCAACTATGTTATCTCCCCTTTTATTATCTATATAATACATGGGATGTTGTGAAGATTGCCTAACTTGCGACATATGCCTTCAATGCGATTATGTCTCTAAGTCGTGCCTCGACACGTGGGAGCCATAGTCGCATCGAGGGTGTTACAAGTTGGTATCAGAGCCTTCCCCGACCTTAGGAGCCCCATTGCTTGATCGTTATTAGCGGCCGAGTTGTGTCTAGAAAAATGTTTTGAGTCATTTAGGAATTATATATCAGAGAGTTTAGGAATTCTTTTTACTTCCCAGTCTCCTCATCGCTCTGGTAAGGCATCCTGACGTAGAATTTTGGCTCTTCTCTTCTCAAATTTCACTAAAAAAATTAGGATCACGCGGGTATCTTGGAATCGTTCCGATGGTTTTATGACGAGAACATTGTCTTGGTGCCTCCTGTCGGGGGTTTTGTGGAAGTGTCCTGGGGAGTTGAGCTCTGAGGTGTTGTCATCATAATTTTATCGTTGCAATTCTGGAATACCTGAGTTTAGTACACCGACATCGAAATTCTCTTTTATGCAGTTCGTTGGTGAGATAACCTCGACGCCACCTAGTACTGGGGCGGGAGTTCGGGAGTATCGCCATAACTTGTATAACGGATGCTTCTCGAAGGTTGAGGTAGATGGTTTCCAAAGTTTTTCTCGGTTATGTGTTGAAGGATGGATACAGCTGGATGTAGGATTTGCTAGATTTGGGTGAGATATTATGCTTCCCCTGTATCCCCAACACCTGATTGCATAACCGGAAAGGTTCGGGAGTTTCATAGGTGGGAATTCTTGTAGCTCTAGTTTCTTCTTCCATGGATATTTGGTTTGAGATTGGGATTTCTTACCGAGTATTCGTTCTTGATCCGTACCTTGTTGATTTATTTCTCTACCTAAATTCTAAGTGGCTTCTCAATTTATGGATATGTGACCATTTCAAGAGGAATGCATTCGTTCATTTTGTTCGAATGTGAAGACTATATGTTGCAATTTTCATTCCGTTGGATTCAGCTTCATTTAATCTATCTATGTGCTAATGGTGGTCAACCTCTTCAGGATGGCTCCTGCTAAGAGCACCAATCAGAATCAGAATCAAGATCCGCCACCACCTCCACCTCCTCCGGAGGCATGGAAGCTGTGATGGCCGCAACCAATGCAAACACACAGTTGATCATGCAAATTCTTCAAGAGCGCAATCAAGGCAATCAAGGGAACCAAGGCAACAATCAGAGTCACTTTGCTACACTCAACCAGTTCCTTGCTAACGGGCCAAAGACTTTCAGCAATTGTGTTGAGGCAACCGATGCTGATGATTGGCTCGAGGATCTGTGCAAGCATTTCGAGTGCAGTAACGTCAGGCCTGAGGACTTCGTCAAGTTTGCTTCCTTCCAACTCAAAGATGAAGCTGCAGAATGGTTCCAGCAGTACAAGGATTCCAGAGGAGGACGTGTGATCACATGGGATGAATTCCGTCAAGATTTCAGAGCTCATCATATCCCTCAGAGCGTGGTTGAAAGCAAGCGTGAGGAATTCCGCAACCTGAAGCATGGCTCTTTGTCTGTCTATGACTACAACAAGTTGTTTCAGAAGCTCCCCCGCTTTGCCAAGAAGGACGTACCTGATGAGAAGAGCATGATATACCAGTTCAGGGGTGGCCTCAGGGAAGAAATTCAGCTAGCTCTTGTTCTCTTTGAGCCCTTGAGGTACATGAGTTCTACAACATGACATTGAAGCAAGAGGCCGCTCAACTGAGGTGTGATGCTTCCAAGAAGTGATTCAGAGATGCTACTCCTTCTTCCTCTACTCAAGTGGCCAAGCAGCAGAAGTATTGGCTTCCTCCTCCTCCGTTTCGTCAGCCGTATCAGCAGAAGAGCAAAGGTGGCAGTGGATCTTCCCACCCACCCAACCCTGGCTTTCAGAACAAGACTTCGTCTCAACCTCGAAGATCGAGTGCTCCGTATCACCGTCCGCTTTCAGAGGTCACGTGCAACAAGTGCCAACAGAAGGGTCACTATGCCAACAAGTGTCTTAACCAGAGGCATCTTCCTCCTCCTCCTCCTCCTGTGAGATCGGCAAGTACAGCTGTGGTCAAGCATAACCTCAAGTACGCCAAGGTCAATATGGTGAATGCAGCCCAGGCAGAGGACTCATGAGATGTCATCATGGGTAACCTTCCTGTTAACGATATCCCTGCAAAAGTTCTTTTTGACACCGGTGCATCGCATTGTTTCATTTCCAAACCTTTTGCATCGAAGTATGAGTGCGATTATCAGTATCTGCAAAATTCCTTGCAAATCGTGTCACTGGGCAAGCAAATGATAGCTAATTTCTGCGTCCCGGATATTACTATCACGTTGGGCGACTACAAATTTCTAGCTTCTCCTATTGTTCTGGGTGACTCGGATATTGATCTTATTCTCGGAATGGATTGGCTTTCTAAGCACAAGGCGCATCTTGATTGTGCTGCTAGGCAGATTCAATTGACTCATTCGTCTGAGGATGTAATTGTCTTTGCCACTCGTGATGATACCATCCGTCTGTTTTCTCTCAATGAGAAGGGTGAACTGGATGCTATCTTGCAAATTCCAGTCGTTTGCGAATATCAAGACGTCTTTCTAGAAGAGCTTCCAGGAATACCTCCGCACCGGCCAGTTGAATTCGTCATTGATCTTGAGCCTGGCACGGAACCAGTGTGCAAGCGTCCTTACAAGCTCGGACCTGAAGAGTTGAAGGAGCTGAAGAAGCAACTCGATATTCAAGAGAGAATGGGTCTCATCCGGCCTAGTTCTTCTCCGTGGGGTTGTGGTGTTCTTTTTGTGAAGAATAAGGATGGAATGGACCGACTTTGTGTTGATTACCATCCATTGAACAAGAAGACTATCAAGAACAAATACCCACTTCCCAACATCAACGAGCTGTTCGAACAACTCAAAGGTGCCCAAGTATTCTCCAAGCTTGATCTCCGTATGGGTTATCATCAGATTCGAATCCGTGAGCAAGATATTCCCAAGACGGCTTTCAGGACAAGCTATGGGTCATATGAATACACTGTCATGTCTTTTGGCCTCGTCAACGCTCCTCCGACTTTCTCTTGCATGATGAACTTCATCTTCAATGCCTACACCAATGACTTCGTTTTGGTCTATCTCGACGACATTCTGGTTTTCTCGAAGAACAAGGAAGATCATGCCAAGCACTTGCGTTTGGTACTCGATAAGTTGAGGGAACACCAGTTCTACGCCAAGTTCTCCAAGTGCGAATTTTGGCTCGATGAGGTTCTTTATCTTGGTCATATCATCTCTGCCAAGGGCATTGCGGTGAATCCTGAGAAGGTGTCTGCAATTGTGAATTGGGAACCTCCTCAGAACGTGAAGCAACTCCGTAGCTTCCTCGGTCTCGCAAGTTATTGTCGAAGATTCGTTGAAAACTTTTCTAAGATCGCGAAGCCTCTCTCAAATCTTCTCCAGAAGCACGTCAAGTACGTTTGGTCTCCGGAGTGTGACATTGCTTTCAACACTTTGAAAGAGAAATTGATCACTGCTCCAGTTCTAACTCCGCCTGATGAATCCAAGCCGTACGAGGTCTTTTGTGATGCCTCTCTCCCAGGTCTTGGCATAGTGTTGATGCAAGAGAAGAAAGTTGTTGCTTATACCTCTCGCCAGTTGAAGCCTAATGAGAAGAACTACCCCACTCATGATCTCGAGTTGGCGGCTGTTGTGCATGCTCTTTTGACTTGGAGACATCTCTTATTGAGAAGAAAAGTGGACATCTTCACTGACCACAAGAGTCTCAAGTACATCTTCACTCAGCCTAATCTCAACCTCAGGCAAACTCGATGGGTCGGAATGATTCAAGAGTATAATCCGAGTATCGAGTATACTCCAGGCAAGGCCAATGTGATTGCTGACGCATTGAGCGGGAAGGCTTATTGCAACAGTCTGAATTCTCAAGCCTTATCAACTCGAGCTTTTTGAAGCTTTCCGCAATCTTAATCTGCATGTTGTTCCTCAAGGTTTCCTCGCCAACCTTCAAGTCTCTCCTACCTTGGAAGACCAGATTCGCCAAGCCCAGCTTCTTGATGCTATGGTGAAAAAGGTGAAGATTGGGATTGCCAAGAGCCAACCCAAGTACAAGTGCTACCGCCTTGATGACAAGGATACTCTCTTCTTCGAGGATCGTATTGTTGTGCCCAAAGGTGAACTTCGTAAAGTGATCATGAACGAGGCTCACAATTCTCTCCTCTCCATCCACCCTGGGAGCACGAAGATGTATTAGGACCTCAAGCAGGCTTATTGGTGGACTCGAATGAAGCGCGAGATTGCTCAATTCGTGAATGAGTGTGATGTCTGCAGAAGAGTGAAGGCAGAACATCAAAGGCCAGCTGGTCTCCTCCAACCTCTTGCCATTCCAGAATGGAAGTTTGACCACATTGAAATGGCCTTCGTGACTGGGTTTCCAAAGTCCAAGCGTGGCAATGATGCTATATTTGTTGTCATCGACAAACTCACTAAAGTGGCTCATCTTCTGCCTATCAAGGAGTCTATCACTGCATCTCAATTGGCAGAACTATATACCTCTCAGATTGTCTCTCTGCACGGTATCCCACAAGTGATCCCTTCAGACCGTGGCAGCATCTTTACCTCCAAGTTTTGGGATTCTTTTCAGAAGGCCATGGGCACCAACATCCGCTTCAGCATAGCTTTCCATCCTCAAACTAGCGGTCAAGTCGAGCATGTCAACCAGATTCTTGAAGATATGCTCAGGGCTTGTGTGATCTCCTTCGGCATGAAGTGGGAGGATTGTCTTCCATATGCTGAATTCTCCTACAACAACAGTTATCAAGCAAGTTCGGGCAAGGCCCCATTTGAAGTTCTGTATGGCAAGAAGTGTCGTACCCCTCTCAACTGGTCCGAAACTGGTGAACGTCAGCTTTTGTGAAATGACTTAATCACAGAGGCAGAGGAAATGTGCAAAGTCATTCGAGATAACCTCAAAGTAGCCCAATCCCGTCAGAAGAGATACTATGACAGTAAGCACCGTGATTTGGCTTTCGAGATCGGAGATCGTTTTTACCTTCGCGTCTCTCCTATGAAAGGTACTCGTTGCTTCGGTATCAAAGGGAAGCTTGCCCCCAGATACGTGAGACCTTTCAAGATTGTCAGCAAGAGAGGCGATCTCGCCTATCAACTCGAGCTTCCCTCAAACTTTGCAAATGTTCATGACGTGTTCCATGTCTCTCATCTTCGAAAGTGCTTCAAGACTCCTGACCGCACTGTCAACTTTGAGGATATTGAGCTCCAAGAAGATCTCTCCTATCGTGAGCACCCAGTTGCTATTCTTGAAGAGACTGATAGCAAGACTCGCAACAAGTCAATCAAATTCCTCAAAGTCAAGTGGTCACACCATTCCGACCGTGAAGCTACCTGGGAACGCGAGGATCACCTCCGTTCTGAGTACCCGGCGTTCTTTCAGTACTAGATCTCGGGACGAGATCCTTTCGTAGTGGTGGAGTGTTGTAACACCCCGGATATGACTTTCCCAATATGTACTCCAACTCTTGCCGTTTCCGGCCTTAAGTTATCTTATTTTTCTTGGGTTTGGGTTTTTTTGTCTCCGTGTGTTGTTTTCGTTGTCATGCTTCTCATATCATCTCATCATGTGCATTGCATTTGCATACGCGTTCATCTCATGCATTCGAGCATTTTCCCCGTTGTCCGTTTTGCATTCCGGCGCTCCGTTCTCCTCCGGTGGTCATTTCTACCTTTCTTTCGTGTGTGGGGATTAAACATTTCCGGATTGGACCGAGACTTGCCAAGCGGCCTTGGTTTACTACCGGTAGACCGCCTGTCAAGTTTCGTACCATTTGGACTTCGTTTGATGCTCAAACGGTTAACCGAGGGACCGAAAAGGCCTCGTGTGTGTTGCAGCCCAACACCCTTTCAATTTGGCCCAAAACCCACCTAAAACTTCTCCATCATCTAGAGCGTTCGATCACGATCGCGTGGCCGAAAACCGCATCTCATTTGGACTCTCCTAGCTCCCTCTACCTATAAATATGTGCTCCCCTCCCGAAATTCGCGGATGAACCCTAACCATCTTCCTCCTCGCGCCGCCGGACAACGTCCACGCCGAGTCGGACATGTCCGACTAGCCGCCGCCACCCCCACGTGTCACGCCCCCGTTGGCCCGGCCGCAACCCCTGCCGCCGGCCTGCCGAAGCCCGGGGCGGTCCCTCGTCGCCGCCTCCCGGGCCGCGTCCCCGCGCCCGCGCCGCCCGAGGAGCTGCCAAGCGCCGCCGCCAGGGGGCCCGAGCGCGCCGTCCCGGACTCCTCCACGTCGCCTCACCGGGGATCTCGCCGGATCCAGCTTCCCCGACAGCTCCGGCCACCGCCCCTCTTCTCCGGCGAGAGGATCCGGCCGCCTCGGTTCGCGTGCCGCCGGATCGGATCCAGATCCGAGCTACAGTGAAACCCTAGAGGGTTGACTATTTCCCTCTCCCATATATTTTTTGCATACTTCACAGCATCATAACACCTCATCCGTAACTCCGTTTTGGGCATATAGCGTATCAAAATGTCCGCTTCAGAGAGTACATCATTTCATTCCATTGCATCATTTTCATTTGAGTTCATCTTGATGCCCAAAATGCTTTTAGAAGAGTGCAACTTGAGATAATTGTCAGATCTGCTACTCCATTTAGATATTTGTCATTTTTGCCATGATTATTGTGTGCATGATATGCCCTGGTGCTCTACATATGTTTTGTTAAGGGTTTTGCCATCTTTCCATAGGTGCAACCCATGTATTTTTGTGATGTGTGTGGTGACTAGCACAAGCTTGCAAAGTGAGGCACTTGGTAATGCTGATTTCAGGGACTTAGCATTTCCACTAAGTCCTTGACCTGTTTATCTCATATGGACACATGTTCATGTTGTTTCCTAGTGATCCGGGCCTCTTTTGAGGATGATCAGTAAGGATGTTTTGTTAATCTTGTAGCGCTCTATCCATCCATGTCTTTGTTTGAAATTTTGGAGCACCCTAGCTTGAGTCAATCGAGCTCTACTTTTGCTACTTCGTGAATCTGGGCAGATTGTCTACTTGTTAGCGATTTTGCCGAGGATGTTGTAGTTGATCAGTGCATGCTATGCTATTGTTCTCGCCAAGTCTAGCTTGCATTTTGTGTATTCTTGATGGATGTATGCTTAGCTTGTCATGACTTGCTCCGTAGTGAGTTCATCGAGCTCGTAAACATGCCTACTTGATATCTGTTTCAGCATGCTCCAGTTTTCACCAAGTCTGAGAACTGCTTATGTTTTTGCCATGTTTGCATGCTTGCAATTGTATTTTCTGATCCCTTTTGGCTCAAGGTCACTAAGGGACTTTTGTTAAGCTCTTTGAGTAGCTCCATGCCATGCTTTATTTTGCCATGTTCAGGTCCTGTAGCATATAGTTTTCATGCTCCGAAGTGTGCTACCTGATCTGAAATTCCAGACAAGTGTTAATTTCACTAAGTCTGAAATCTGTTTGTCATATGCATTTTTGCCATGCTTGTTTGAACCTGTTAATGGATGAATTGGCCTTAGCTCAGTGCTAGACTTTTGTCAAGAATCATGAATGAATCCCATCCCTGTATTTTGTTTTCATATTTGAGTGTTGTAGCATGTTCATCTCATTGCATTTAGATGGCTACTTGTTGTAAATCGCAGACCGGTGTCATATTTGAATCGCTTGCCATTTCCAAACCGTAACTCCGATTCCGGCGTTCTTTATATCGTTTTCAAGCGATTTCATCTCATCTTTCCAGTGGCACACTTGGATTCCCAAGTTGAGGCCAGGATCATGCATCCCTTGTCAAATCTTGCATATGCATCCCGCATAGCATACCATCCTTGCATCATATTGTTTGAGCTTGCACGTGGTTGATTGTGTTCCGTTTGCTTGTTTGTCTTGTTTGGGTAGAGCCGAGAGAAAAGTTCGCTAAAGAGGAGCCTGTTGAGTTTGCTTTCGAGGATCCAGTCAACTCTGACAACTTTGCAGGCAAGATGATCATACCCTCGAAATCACTACTATCTTTGCTTTGCTAGATGCTCGCTCTTTTGCTATGCCAATGCTACGATGCCTACCACTTGCTTTCAAGCCTCCCAAATTGCCATGTCAAACCTCTAACCCACCATGTCCTAGAAAACCGTTGATTGGCTATGTTACCGCTTTGCTCAGCCCCTCTTATAGCGTTGCTAGTTGCAGGTGAAGATTGGAGACCGTTCCTTGTTGGAACATTATTTACTTGTTGGGATATCATTATATTGCCATGCTATCTTAATGCATCTATATACTTGGTAAAGGGTGGAAGGCTCGGCCTCTCGCCTAGTGTTTTGTTCCACTCTTGCCGTCCTAGTTTCCGTCATATCGGTGTTATGTTCCCGGATTTTGCGTTCCTTACGCGGTTGGGTTATAATGGGAACCCCTTGACAGTTCGCCTTGATTAAAACTTTTCCAGCAATGCCCAACCTTGGTTTTACCATTTGCCACCTAGCCTCTTTTTCCCTTGGGTTTCTGGAGCCCGAGGGTTATCTTATTTTAGCCCCCCCCCTGGGCCAGTGCTCCTCTGAATGTTGGTCCAAACTAGAGTCCTGTGCAGCGCCCCCTCGGGGAAACTCGAGGTTTGGTTTTAGTTGTATGGAGAGCTCATCTGAGTGTGCCCTGAGAACGAGATATGTGCAGCTCCTATCGGGATTTGTCGGCACATTCGGGCGGTGTTGCTGGTCTTGTTTTAACCTGTCGAAGTGTCTTGAAGAACCGAGATACCGAGTCTGATCGGAACGTCTCGGGAGGAGGTCTATTCCTTCGTTGACCGTGAGAGCTTGTCATGGGCTAAGTTCGGACTCCCCTGCAGGGATTTGAACTTTCAAAAGCCGTGCCCACGGTTATGGGCAGATGGGAATTTGTTAATGTCCGGTTGTAGATAACTTGAATCTTAACTTAATTAAAATGAATCAACAGTGTGATTTACCGTGATGGCCTCTTCTCGGCGGAGTCTGGGAAGTGGACACGGTGTTGGAGTAATGTTTGCGCAGGTTGCTCTCTAGTTATTCGTTCGCTCTTTGCCTCCTCTTCTCGCTCTCTTTTGCGAACAGGATAGCCACCATATATGCTAGTCGCTTGCTGCAGCTCCACATATATTTACCTTGCCATAGCTATTAAGCTTAAATAGTCTTGATCGCGAGGGTGCGAGATTGTTGAGTCCCTGTGGCTCATAGATTACTATTACACCAGATGCAGGGCCTGATGATTCCGCTCCAGGTGACGCGCTTGAGCTCAAGTGGGAGTTCGATGAGGACTCTCAATGATACTATGTTTCCTTTCCTGACGACCAGTAGTGGTGCCCAGTTGGGGGTGATCGGGACCGTGTCGCATGTTGGGTTATCTTTTATTTTGGCACCGTAGTCGGGCCATGAGTGTAAGCCAACTATGTTATCTCCCCTTTTATTATCTATATAATACATGGGATGTTGTGAAGATTGCCTAACTTGCGACATATGCCTTCAATGCGATTATGTCTCTAAGTCGTGCCTCGACACGTGGGAGCTATAGTCGCATCGAGGGTGTTACAAAAGAGACCTGCCGGTAACGAGATTGAACTAGGTATTCAGATACCAACGATCGAATCTCGGGCAAGTAACATACCGATGACAAAGGGAACAACGTATGTGATCACGGACCCGCTATTGGTTATTGACCGGAGACGTGTCTCGGTCATGTCTACATAGTTCTCGGACCCGTAGGGTCCGCACGCTTAAATTTCGATGACAGTTATATTATGAGTTTATGTGTTTTGATGTACCGAAGGTAGTTCGGTGTCCCGGATGTGATCACGGACAGGACGACGAGTCTCAAAATGGTCGAGACATGAAGATTGATATATTGGACGACTATATTCGGACACCGGAATGGTTCCGGGGGTTATCGGATATATACCAGAGTACCGGGGGGTTACCGGAACCCCCCCCCCCAAGGGGGGGGGGGTTATTGGGCCTCATGGCCCAAGTGGTGGAAGAGGAGAGGCGGCAGGAGGTGGCGCGCGGCCCCCCTTCTCCTTCCTTCTCTCCACCTCCTCCTTCCCCCTTCTCCTAGTTGGAATAGGAAAGGGGGGCAAAACCTACTTGGAGTAGGATTGCCCCCCCTTGGGTGCGCCTCCTCCCCTTGGCCGGCCCCCTCCTCCTCCCCCCTTTATATACGGAGGAGGGGGGCACCCCATAGACACAACAATTGATCTCTTGGATCTTTTAGCCGTGTGCGGTGCCCCCCTCCACCATAATCCACCTCGATCATATCGTAGCGGTGCTTAGGCGAAGCCCTGCGTCGGTAGAACATCATCATCGTCACCACGCCATTGTGCTGACGGAACTCTCCCTCAAAGCTCGGCTGGATCGGCGTTCGAGGGATGTCATCGAGTTTAACGTGTGCGGAACTCGGAGGTGTCATGTGTTCGGTGCTTGATCGGTCGGTTCGTGAAGACGTACGACTACATCAACCGCTTTGTGCTAACGCTTCCACTTTCGGTCTATGAGGGTACGTGGACACACTCTCCCCTCTCGTTGCTATGCATCACCATGATCTTGCGTGTGCGTAGGAATTTTTTTGAAATTATTACGTTCCCCAACAATGGCATCTGAGCCAGGTTTTATGCGTTGATGTTATATGCACGAGTAGAAAACAAGTGAGTTGTGGGAGATATAAGTCATACTGCTTACCAGCATGTCATACTTTGGTTCGGTGGTATTGTTAGATGAAGCGGCCCAGACCGACATTACGCGTATGCTTACGCGAGACTGGTTCTACCGACGTGATTTGCACACAGGCGGCTGGCGGGTGTCAGTTTCTCCAACTTTAGTTGAACCGAGTGTGGCTACGCCCGGTCCTTGAGAAGGTTAAAATAGCACTAACTTTACGAACTATCGTTGTGGTTTTGATGCGTAGGTAATAACGGTTCTTGCTCAGCCCGTAGCATCCACGTAAAACTTGCAACAACAAAGTAGAGGACGTCTAACTTGTTTTTGCAGGGCATGTTGTGATGTGATATGGTCAAGGCATGATGCTATATTTTATTGTATGAGATGATCATGTTTTGTAACCGAGTTATCGGCAACTGGCAGGAGCCATATGGTTGTCGCTTTATTGTATGCAATGCAATAGCCCTGTAATGCTTTACTTTATCACTAAGCAGTAGCGATAGTCGTAGAAGCATAAGTTGGCGAGACGACAACGATGTTACGATGGAGATCAAAGTGTCGCACCGGTGACAATGGTGATCATGATGGTGCTTCAGAGATGAAGATCACAAGCACAAGATGATGATGGTCATATCATATCACTTATATTGATTGCATGTGATGTTTATCTTTTATGCATCTTATCTTGCTTTGATTGACGGTAGTATTATAAGATGATCTCTCACTAAATTATCAAGGTATAAGTGTTCTCCCTAAGTATGCACCATTGTGAAAGTTCGTCGTGCTGAGACACCACGTGATGATCGGGTGTGATAGGCTCTACGTTCAAATACAATGGGTGCAAAACAGTTGCACACACGGAATACTCAGGTTAAACTTGACGAGCCTAGCATATGCAGATATGGCCTCGGAACACTGAGACCGAAAGGTCGAGCGTGAATCATAACTAGATATGATCAACATAGTGATGTTCACCATTGAAACTACTCCATCTCACGTGTTGATCGGACATGGTTTATTTGATTTGGATCACGTGATCACTTAGAGGATTAGAGGGATGTCTATCTAAGTGGGGGTTCTTAAGTAATATGATTAATTGAACTTAAATTTATCATGAACTTAGTACCTGATAGTTTTTTGCTTGTCTATGTTGATTGTAGATAGATGGCTCGTGCTGTTGTTCCGTTGAATTTTAATGTGTTCCTTGAGAAAGCAAAGTTGAAAGATGATGGTAGCAATTACACGGACTGGGTCCGTAACTTGAGGATTATCCTCATTGCTACACGGAATAATTACGTCCTGGAAGCACTGCTGGGTGCCAGGCCTGCTGCAGATGCTGCTGACAACATTAAGAACGTTTGGCAGAGTAAAGCTGATGACTACTTGATAGTTCAGTGTGCCATGCTTTACAACTTAGAACCGGGACTTCAACGACGTTTTGAACGTCATGGAGCATATGAGATGTTCCAGGAGTTGAAGTTAATATTTCAAGAAAATGTCCGGATTGAGAGATATGAAGTCTCCAATAAGTTATATAGTTGCAAGATGGAGGAGAATAGTTCTGTCAATGAACATATACTCAAAATGTCTAGGTATCATAATCACTTGACTCAACTGGGAGTTAATCTTCCTCTTGATAGTGTCATTGACAGAGTTCTTCAACCACTGCCACCAAGCTACGAAAGCTTCGTGATGAACTATAATATGCAAGGGATGGATAAGACAATTCCTGAGCTCTTCGCAATGCTAAAGGCTACGGAGGTAGAAATCAAAAAGGAGCATCAAGTGTTGATGGTCAACAAGACCACTAGTTTCAAGAAAAAGGGTAAAGGGAAGAAGAAGGGGAACTTCTAGAAGAACGGCGAACAAGTTGCTGCTCAAGAGAAGAAACCGAAGTCTGGTCCTAAGCCTGAAACTGAGTGCTTCTACTGCAATCAGACTGGTCACTGGAAGTGGAACTGCCCCAAGTATTTGGCGGATAAGAAGGATGGCAAGGTGAACAAACATATATGTGATATACATGTTGTTGATGTGTACCTTACTAATGCTCGCAGTAGCACCTGGGTATTTCATACTGGTTCTGTTGCTAATATTTGCAACTTGAAATAGGGACTATGGATTAAGCGAAGATTGGCTAAGGACGAGGTGACAATGCGCGTGGGAAATGGTTCCAAAGTCGATGTGATCGCAGTCGGCACGCTACCTCTACATCTATCTCCGGGATTAGTTTTAGACCTGAATAATTGTTATTTGGTGCCAGCATTGAGCATGAACATTCTATCTGGATCTTGTTTGATGCGAGACAGTTATTCATTTAAATCGGAGAATAATGGTTGTCCTATTTATATGAGTAATATCTTTTATGGTCATGCACCCTTGAAGAGTGGTCTATTCTTATTGAATCTCGATAGTAGTGATACACATATTCATAATATTGAAGCCAAAAGATGCAGAGTTGATAATGATAGTGCAACTTATTTGTGGAACTGCCGTTTAGGTCATATTGGTGTAAAGCGCATGAAGAAACTCCATACTGATGGACTTTTGGAACCACTTGATTATGAATCACTTGGTACTTGCGAACCGTGCCTCATGGGCAAGATGACTAAAACATCATTCTCCGGAACTATGGAGCGAGCAACAGATTTGTTGGAAATCATACATACAGATGTATGTGGTCCAATGAATGTTGAGGCTCGCAGCGGGTATTGTTATTTTCTCACCTTCACAGATGATTTAAGCGGATATGGGTATATCTACTTAATGAAACATAAATCTGAAACATTTGAAAAGTTCAAAGAATTTCAGAGTGAAGTTGAAAATCATTGTAACAAGAAAATAAAGTTTCTACGATCTGATCATGGAGGAGAATATTTGAGTTACGAGTTCGGTCTTCATTTGAAACAATGCGGAATACTTTCGCAACTCACGCCACCCGGAACACCACGGCGTAATGGTGTGTCTGAACGTTGTAATTGTACTTTACTAGATATGGTGCGGTCTATGATGTCTCTTACTGATTTACCGCTATCATTTTCGGTTTATGCTTTAGAGACAGCTGCATTCACGTTAAATAGGGCACCATCGAAATCCATTGAGACGACGCCTTATGAACTGTGGTTTGGCAAGAAACCAAAGTTGTCATTTCTTAAAGTTTGGGGATGCGATGCTTATGTGAAAAAACTTCAACCTGATAAGCTCGAAACCAAATCGGAGAAATGTGTCTTCATAGGATACCCAAAGGAAACTGTTGGGTACACCTTCTATCACAGATCTGAAGGCAAAACGTTTGTAGCTAAATTTGGATCCTTTCTAGAGAAGGAGTTTCTCTCAAAAGAGGTGAGTGGGAGGAAAGTAGAACTTGATGAGGTAACTGTACCTGCTCCCTTATTGGAAAGTAGTTCATCACAGAAACCGGTTCCTGTGACACCTACACCAATTAGTGAGGAAGTTAATGATGATGATCATGAAACTTCAGATCAAGTTTTTACTAAACCTCGTAGGTCAACCAGAGTGAGATCCGCACCACAGTGGTACGGTAATCCTGTTCTGGAGGTCATGTTGCTAGAGCATGACGAACCTACAAACTATGAAGAAGCGATGGTGAGCCCAGATTCCGCAAAATGGCTTGAGGCCATGAAATCTGAGATGGGATCCATGTATGAGAACAAAGTGTGGACTTTGGTTGACTTGCCCGTTGATCGGCAAGCCATTGAAAATAAATGGATCTTCAATAAGAAGACTGACGCTGATGGTAATGTTACTATCTATAAAGCTCGACTTGTTGCAAAAGGTTTTCGACAAGTTCAAGGGATTGACTACGATGAGACTTTCCCACCCGTAGCGATGCTTAAGTCTGTCCGAATCATGTTAGCAATTGCTGCATTTTATGATTATGAAATTTAGCAAATGGATGTCAAAACTGCATTCCTGAATGGATTTCTGGAAGAAGAGTTGTATATGATGCAATCGGAAGGTTTTGTCGAACCAAAGGGAGCTAACAAAGTGTGCAAGCTCCAGTGATCCATTTATGGACTGGTGCAAGCCTCTCGGAGTTGGAATAAATGTTTTGATAGTGTGATCAAAGCATATGGTTTTATACAGACTTTTGGAGAAGCCTGTATTTACAAGAAAGTGAGTGGGAGCTCTGTAGCATTTCTGATATTATATGTGGATGACATATTGTTGATTGGAAATGATATAGAATTTCTGGATAGCATAAAAGGATATTTGAATAAGAGTTTTTCAATGAAAGACCTCGGATGAAGCTGCTTATATATTGGGCATCAAGATCTATAGAGATAGATCGAGACGCTTAATTGGACTTTCACAAAGCACATACCTTGACAAAGTTTGAAGAAGTTCAAAATGGATCAAGCAAAGAAAGGGTTCTTGCCTGTGTTACAACATGTGAAGTTGAGTAAGACTCAATACCCGACCACTGCAGAAGATAGAGAGGAAATGAAAGATGTTCCCTATGCTTCAGCCATAGGCTCTATCATGTATGCAATACTGTGTACCAGACCTGATGTGTGCCTTGCTATTAGTTTAGCAGGGAGGTACGAAATTAATCCAGGAGTGGATCACTGGACAGCGGTCAAGAATATCCCGAAATACCTGAAAAGGACGAAGGATATGTGTCGGCGTTCTGGGAACGGGGGTCCCCAAACTTTCCTGCCTGCGGCCCATGGCGTGGCGGAGCCAGCAGGACGTATGGCCCATCTTCAGCAACAAAGCATCCAAGACCCTCGCAAGGGTCCAAGCCTCGCGAGGAAGATGACGCAAGACCTCCTCCCGAGCGGCCTAGTCAGGCAGGCTCATGAGGGGCGGAGATAACAAGGCGAGGCGAACCTCACGAGGCTCTCGTGATGTGAGCCATGACGATCGACACCAGGCGGGCGCCAGGCGGGCGCCAGCGCACACAGCGTCCTTGTTTCCTCTTTGGTGCAAAGGGGGCAAGTGCAGCCGCGAAGTACCGAGGCATCAGGCAAAGGTTGCCATTTCGGTGCAACAAGACCAAGACCATGGACTGCAAGATGGAGGTCATCGTGGACCCCAAGACAGCGTCACCACCAGAGCCTTTCACAGGCAAAGACCGCTTTTGTCAGGATAGCTTGTACTATCTGTCCCCCTTTGAATTAGCCCACCATTGTTGGCTCCCTTCCCGCTCAATATTTGGGAAGAGGACCAGGCCCTCTATAAATAGGACTAGCCAGCATAGTAGAGGCATCTGATCTTAGCTTGAGGGAATCTACACACCACAAGTTCATACGCACAAGAACACCTCAACATCAGGAGGCTGTTCTTCCCCTTGTATTGTTCATCATCAGCCCAAGAGGCAATCCACCACCACCACACTGGAGTAGGGTATTACACCACAACGGTGGCCCGAACCAATATAAACCTCGTGTCTTCCTATGTTGTGAGTTCGCCGAGTTCGTCCGCAAGATCTTAGCGAGCTAGAGCGTAGATCGGTAGGAGGGAAAGACTTCTCACGCACCCAAGTGTTCGAACCTTAAGGGTTTGCCGGAACCCCACATCCGACATTTGGCGCGCCAGGTAGGGGTGCACCATAGCTTCCTTTCCGCCAGTTCGTCACTCCGTCGGTCCGTCGTCTCCATGTCGGACGCTCGCCGTGCTCGAGCTGAGCGTCGGGCTGCCCTCGCCGCCCGCGTCGCTCAGACGGCTCCCGTCGTCGGGCCACCTCGCCGTTCTCCGTCCCCCGCCGCCGACGCTGCCACCGGCCCGGTGGGGAACGAGCAGCAGGCGTCCTCGCAGCATCCTTCGGTGCAGCAGGACGGCCGCACCGCTACTCCATCACTCACCCCTGCTAGTTCTTCGTCCCACGCGCACCGCGCTCCCATGGAGGCACGGGTCGCGCTCATCGCAGCAAACGAGCTCCTGCGTTACCGCCCCATCGACGACCTCTATGAGGAGTGGCTCGACCGCGTCGCCGAGCTCGTCCGTGCCGCAGGGGGCTCTCCGACGCCGTCCCACTCTCTGCCTCCCCCTCAACCAGCCGCGGGCGACGGGGCTCATGGCGTGCCTCCACCGCCTCGACCCCAAGACGGTGACTTGGCACCAAGGCGCGCGCCTCCGCGGCGTGATCCACCGCGCCCGGCGCCCGTGCGCGAAGAAAGAAGCTGCCAAGAAATCCCGCGGCCGCGAGAAGCTGCACCGGCGCTCCCCGCGCCACCTCACCAAGACCGCATGCCGCCTGCAGTGGCGCAGCGCGGACCTCGCCAAGACCAAGTTCCGCCTCAGAAGCGGGCCCCGGCTACGATAGCTGGATGTCGTGCCTTCACCCCCGAACTGCGTAGCGTCGCCTGGCCAGGCAAGTTCAAGCCAGATCTACCTCCTCGATATGACGGCACTGCCGACCCCGCGGAGTTCCTGCAGCTCTATGAGCTGAGCATCGAAGGGGCCAATGGCGACGAAAAAGTCATGGCGAACTGGTTTCCCATGGCTCTCAAGGATGGGGCCTGCTCCTGGCTCCTGAACCTGCAGCATGGCTCGATCTCCTCCTGGGACGAGATGCGCGACCGCTTCGTCACCAACTTCCAGGGCACTCGCGACCGCCCACCGGCCGCGGGCGATCTACTCCGCATCAAGCAACAGCCAAGAGAGACCCTCCATAAGTACATCCAGCGCTTGAACAACACCCGCCTCAAGATCCCTAAGGTCACGGACGAAGCCATCATCTCCGCGTTCTCAGACGGCCTCCATGACGTCAAGTGAAGGAAGAGCTGGCTATCCACGAGGAGCATTGCACATCTCAGGAGCTGTTCAACCTGGCGACCATGTGCGCAAGAGCTGAGGAGGGGCGCCTCTCTCTCCTTGAGCTGCCAGCTGCAGGAGTGGAGGAGAAGAAGGCCAAGTCCAAGGACGTGAAGCGCAAGGAGGCAGTAGTGCTCGCAGCGAAGCCCGACACCAAGCGAGGCAGAGATCAGCCCGAGTCATCCAAGAACGGCCGTCCGTTATGCGCCTTCCACAACCTGAACACCCACAACACCAACGACTGTCAAGAGCTCAGAGCCATACGAGAAGGACGCTTCGGTCGGCGCCCCGAGCACAATTACCGGGGCTAAGGCCATGGAGGAGGACGCGGAGGCGGACGCTGGGACGACCATGGCCCACGCCAGGAGTGGCGCGACAGGCCTCGTGAGGACCGCTGGTAGGACCAACCTCGCGAGGGCGCCTGGAGGGACCGGCCTCGTGAGGATCGCCCCCAGGGCAACGCTGGTCTTCCCCCGTTGCTGCCACCGAGAAGGAACGACGACCACCACCAGGACGAGGGGGCTGGGGGCTTCTAGGAGCCGTGTGCGATCGCTTGCATCTTGGGCGGTGCTCAGGCCCCAGCCTCTCAGTGCATCTTCAAATAGTACGCTCGCGAGGTGAACACGGCGCTCCCCAAGCTCGAGGCCACGTGCCCGCTCAGGTGGTCCCAATGGGCCATCACCTCCGACTCGGCCAACCAGCTCAAGTGCGCAGCCACCGCTGGCACACTCCCTATGTTGTGCTTCCCAGTCATCAACAATGTGCAAGTCACCAAGACTCCCATCGACGATAGCGCAGGGCTCAACGTCCTATCCGTCGACACGTTCGACAACCTCCAAGTGCCCTATGAGCAGCTCCAGCCAACCAAGCCTTTCTCAGGAGTGACTGACGGTTCCACCACACCGATAGGGCAAGTACGCCTGCCTGGCACCTTCGGGGAGCACAAGAACTACCACACCAAGCTCATCGACTTCAACGTTGCGCACATCTGCCTGCTGTACAATGCCATCCTCAGGTATCCAGCCCTGGCCAAGTTCATGGTAGTCACTCATCACGGCTACAATGTTCTCAAGATGCCAGGAAGCAGGGGAATCATCACAGTCCCATGTGAAGAAAGGGATGTGGTGTGCTCCCTTGAGCGCGCCTTCCAAGCCGCAGCAATCAACAACCCTGACAACAGAAGTGAAGGCCCTCTGGAGACCATCCCCAAGAAGAAGCTGCCGCGCCGCGCAGGACCCCAAGAAGATGGCGTCGCGTCAGGAGCCCCGTCAGGATCAGCACCTGCTCCAAGGGCGCCTCCCTCCACCGCATAGGAAAGCGCGCCCGGCGCCCTCCTCGGGCAGGACTTGGGGGCTCTCTCCTGGAGAGCCTCAGACCTTGCCAACCTCACGAGGGAGGCGCTTGGGCACCACTTGGAAGCATGCTTCACGGCACGCTTTCCTCAGGAGAGCACAGGGCAAGGAGTGCCCACCACCCAGGAGTTCATCACCAAGACCACCCAAGAGCTACAAGACGCGAGAGCCATGTGCGGCAACAGCCGCTCACCGAGCGCGGCTCACCATCCAGGCGAGGGTGCTGAACTGTGCGTCTGCATTGACATCCCAGGGCTCAACAGGGCCGCATCTCAGGAACGCTTCTGGCCATCACGTGCGGGCCGCTGTGAGGGTCCACCACACAGCTACGTTCGCATGCCCTTCGGCTTGCCAAGCATGGCATCGGCCTATCAGCGCAACATGCGGCAAGTCCTGGCGGCTCAGGAGGCCAGGTTCCATGCGGTTCTAGAGGAGATGGGGACGGTCTTCACGGAACCTCCTGAGCCCCCAGAGCCTCGCGAGGCTTAGGGTCCTGGTGGCTCATGAGGAGCTATTCCTTCAACGCCTGGCTTCAGCTACACCAACTCTACTTCGTCTATAGAACCAAGTGACATCTTCCAAGTTCATTTAAGCTGGGAGCGCCCCTCGGGCTGCATTATTCCCAGGACACATGGGTCCGTCCCTATGGCATGTATCCCTTCTGCTTATGTCTTTAGCTTACCTTGTTGGGGGCGCCCATCGGGCTGCAACATCCCCACGCCACTCGGGCCGGACCCGGTGGCATGTATCTTCCTGTGTTTACCTAAGTCGATCTGCTCTTCATTCTTAACCTGCCAACTGCTATCACCTGCTCGATCATCGCCTCCCTCGGGGCCTCACACAGGCACGGCGCTGGTGCATGGGTCCGTCCCTGCCACGACCGACAAATCTGAGTGGTCGAGCTCTGGCTCGCGGCACGCGTCGTGCACGTCACCTCACCAAGCCCTCGGTGCCTTCACTTCATCTAGACCAACCAACGGCAGGTAGGCGACAGTAATGGCAAACCATGTTTCTTCTTGTGCCTGTCCACAGGGACCCCGCGGGAAGGATGGCAGGCGGCACCGCGAGTCTCCTTTTCTCTCGTGCGATTCGCTTGCGCGTTAAAAGGGGGGCTCCTGAGCATCGCGACACAGGAGCTCTTACTGGCCCTCCAGCCCTCACCCACTGGCCTTGACCACGACATCGCGACATGGCATACCAGTGGCGGTTGAGCTCGCTCGAGGGCCGGGACCTGAGGACGTAGAGCACTAAGAAGAGCTCGGGAGAAGGAAAACTCGTACGAACCAGCCTAGCTATGTCGCGTAAGTTGGCACGCAGCCCTGGCCCAACATCAGGAATCACCGCGAAGTCAGCACGATAAGTCTCGCCCTCGGATCAGCTAAATATTTGGGCCTAGTAGTCGCTCACACCATGCCGCAACCCCGTTGCAGCCAAGTCATCTTCCTTTCTTTCCTTACCATGGCCGCTTGGGCGCTAAGGGGGACCTCCTGAGCATCGCGCCTCAGGGGCTCTTACTGGACCTCGGGCCGCGCACCTCCTGGCCTTGACCACGGCATCATGCCCTGGCATACCAGCGACGGCTGTAGCCGCCTTGGGACCGGGACCCGTCAGTGTAGAGCAACAAGCTATCACGAGGAAAGAAAGGGGGACCGAGCCTTAACGGGACACGCGTTCATCAAATCTTCATAACAATGAAGATAGGTACAAAGGCATTGCAGATCCTTACGTGCCCCCACGGGGTGATTCATGATTCTTCGCAGGAAACAAAAGCTGATGCTAAGGGGAATCCTATCTACATGCTTCCATGGCAGATGCCATCATCAACAATGGGCCACGGGAGGCCAGCACCGACCCCATCCAGAACAGTGGCGGCGACGGCCGGACGCCGCAGCCCTGCTCCGAGCATGGCGAGAGCTCGGGGGGCGCGTAGCTGTCGTCGCTCGTCTCCGGAGTCTCATAGAGCTCAGGAGAGCTGCTGGACTCCCAAGGGCTGCTGCTGCTGGAGTGGTCGTGAGCGGAGCGCGCATCAGCCTCGCGCTCCTCTCCGGAGCAGCACTCTAGGCGGCGGCCCTCGGCGTTGAAAACCTTGAAGGAAAGCGTGGAGGCGCCGTCGTACTCGAAGTGGATCGCGAGGGCGCCCCTCGCACGACAGACCCGTGCGACCTTCGCCCCAGCCGTGAGTCATGAAGATCTTGCCGGTGGGGACCGCTTCGATCTCCGCTCCGGTCGCCGGAGCGCTGCACTCGGCGTGCTGTAGCCAGAGCTCGAGAGGGCCCCCTCGGCGGCATCACATCGGAGAAGAACCGCGGGAAGCGGATCCAGGAGCTCGGAGGCAACGGCGCCCACAGCACCAACTCGCGCGAGGAGTCCGCGGTGTGGACGGCACGCGTCGCCGTGGCGCGGCGACCCCGGATGCGGCGTGGGCGTCGCTGCTCGTCACTTCGTCCTCCCGAGCTCTCGGCTTGGGCGTATAGGGGTAGCAGATACCCTGGAGGAGGCCGCTCGCACCAAGGCCTCGTCACCACCTGCATCGGTGCTTCATCGCGGTGATGGATCGGCCTCTTCTTCGGTGGGAGTGGCTCCGGGACATCCCGGGGGGCTTTCCCCTTCTCTTTGGCGGAGAACCTTCTGATAGGCTCCATTGGAGCAAGAAATGAAGCAAAGAAGAAGCGGGCAAGTGAGGAAGAGATGGGCAACGGGGGCTCCTCCCCCCTCCCCATTTATAGCATGAGAAGGCCAACCGGCGTCTCCCACGATCGCAGGTAATGATAGTTTCCCTTGCATGTTGCAGGGACTTGTCAACTCGTGCAGTTGTCGAGGCAGCATGGGGAAGCGGAGACGCCCACGACCTATGGACCGCCACGCGTCAACCAAGGCCGCAGGCTTTTGGGGCCCGCGGTGCTCCGATCTTGACCCTTGGCTTCGCCGCGAAGCCAAGCCCGAGCGCACCTTGGGCCCGGGGGCTACTATCGGCATTCTGGGAACGGGGGTACCCACACTTGCCTGCCTGCGGCCCGCGGCGTGGCGGAGCCAGTAGGCCATACGGCCCATCTACACCAACAAAGCATCCAAGACCCTCGCGAGGGTCCAAGCCTCGTGAGGCGGACGATGCAAGACCTCCTCCCGAGCGGCATAGTCAGGCAGGCTCGCGAGGGGCAGAGATATCAAGGCAAGACGAACCTCACGAGGCTCTCCTGACATGAGCCATGACGATCGACACCAGGCGGGCGCCAGCGCACGCAGCGTCCTTGTTTCATCTTTGGTGTAAAGGGGGCAAGCGCAGCCGCAGAGTACCGAGGCATCAGGCAAAGGTTGCCATTTCGGTGCAACAAGACCAATACCATGGACTGCAAGACGGAGGTCATCGTGGAGCCCAAGACGGCGTCACCACCAGAGCCTTTCACAGGCGAAGACCGCTTTTGTCAGGATAGCTTGTACTAGTTGTCCCCCTTAGAATTAGCCCGCCATTTTTGGCTCCCTTCCCGCTCAATATTTGGGAAGAGGACCAGGGCCTCTATAAATAGGACTAGCCACTATAGTAGAGGCATCTGATCTTAGCTTGAGGGAATCTACACACCACAAGTTCATACACACAAGAACACCTCAACCTCAGGAGGCTGTTCTTCCTCTTGTATTGTTCATCATCAGCCCAAGAGGCAATCCACCACCACCACACTGGAGTAGGGTATTACACCACAATGGTGGCCCGAACCAGTATAAACCCCGTGTCTTTCTATGTTGTGAGTTCGTCGAGTTCGTCCTCAAGATCTTAGCGAGCTAGAGCGTAGATCGGTAGGAGGGAAAGACTTCGCGCGCACCCCAGTGTTTGAACCTTAAGGGTTTGCCGGAACCCCACATCCGACAATATGTTTCTTGTTTATGGAGGTGACAAAGAGCTTGTCGTAAATGGTTATGTCGATGCAAGCTTTGACACAGATCCGGACAATTCTAAATCGCAAACCAGATACGTGTTTTTATTAAACGGTGGAGCTGTCAGTTGGTGCAGTTCTAAACAGAGCGTCGTAGCAAGATCTACATGTGAAGCAGAGTACATAGCTGATTCGGAAGCAGCAAATTAAGGAGTTCATATTAGATCTAGGTGTCATACCTAGTGCATCAGGTCCAATGAAAATATTTTGTGACAATACTGGTGCAATTGCTTTAGCAAAGGAATCTAGATTTCACAAGAGAACCAAGCACATCAAGAGATGCTTCAACTCCATCCAGGATCAAGTCCAGGTGGGAGACATAGAGATTTGCAAGATACATAAGGATCTGAATGTTGCAGACCCGTTGACTAAGCCTCTTGCACGAGCAAAACATGATCAGCACCCAGGCTCCATGGGTGTTAGAATCATTACTGTGTAATCTAGATTATTGACTCTAGTGCAAGTGGGAGACTGAAGGAAATATGCCCTAGAGGCAATAATAAAGTTATTATTTATTTCCTTATATCATGATAAATGTTTATTATTCACGCTAGAATTGTATTAACCGGAAACATGATACATGTGTGAATACATAGACAAAACGGAGTATCACTAGTATGCCTCTACTTGACTAGCTCGTTGAATCAAAGATGGTTATGTTTCCTAACCATATACAAAGAGTTGTCATTTGATTAACGGGATCACATCATTAGGAGAATGATGTGATTGACTTGACCCATTACGTTAGCTTAGCACTTGATCGTTTAGTTTGTTGTTATTGCTTTCTTCATGACTTATACATGTTCCTGTGACTATGAGATTACGCAACTCCCGTTTACCGGAGGAACACTTTGTGTGCTACCAAATGTCACAATGTAACTGGGTGATTATAAAGGTGCTCTATAGGTGTCTCCAAAGGTACTTGTTGGGTTGGCGTATTTCAAGATTAGGATTTGTCACTCTGATTGTCGGAGAGGTATCTCTGGGCCCACTCGGTAATACACATCACTCAAGCCATGCAAGCATTGTAACTAATGAGTTAGTTGCGGGATGATGTATTACGGAACGAGTAAAGAGACCTGCCGGTAACGAGATTGAACTAGGTATTCAGATACCGACGATCGAATCTCGGGCAAGTAACATACCGATGACAAAGGGAACAACGTATCTTATTATGTGGTTTGACTGATAAAGATCTTCGTAGAATATGTAGGAGCCAATATGAGCATCCAGGTTCCGCTATTAGTTATTGACCGGAGATGTGTCTCGGTCATGTCTACATAGTTCTCGAACCCGTAGGGTCCGCACGCTTAAAGTTCGATGACGGTTATATTATGAGTTTATGTGTTTTGATGTACCGAAGGTAGTTCGGAGCCCCAGATGTGATCACGAACATGATGAGGAGTCTCGAAATGGTCGAGACATGAAGATTGATATATTGGACGACTATATTTGGACACCGGAATGGTTCCGGGGGTTATCGGATATATACCGGAGTACCGGGGGGTTACCGGAACCCCCCAGGGGTTATTGGGCCTCATGGGCCCAAGTGGTGGATGAGGAGATGCGGCAGGAGGTGGCGTGCGGCCCCCCTTGCTCAATCCGACTTGGGAAAGGGAAGGGGGCGGCGGTCCCCCTTCTCCTTCCTTCTCTCCACCTCCTCCTTCCCCCTTCTCCTAGTTGGAATAGGAAAGGGGGGGCAAAACCTACTTGGAGTAGGATTGCCCCCCCTTGGGCGCGCCTCCTCCCCTTGGCCAGCCCCCTCCTCCTCCCCCCCCCCCTTTATATACGGAGGAGGGGGGCACCCCATAGACACAACAATTAATCTCTTGGATCTTTTACCCGTTTGCGGTGCCCCCCTCCACCATAATCACCTCGCTCATATCGTAGCGGTGCTTAGGCGAAGCCCTGCGTCGGTAGAACATCATCATCATCACCATGCCGTCATACTGACGGTACTCTCCCTCAAAGCTTGGCTGGATCAGAGTTCGAGGGACATCATCGAGTTGAACGTGTGCAGAACTCGGAGGTGTCGTGCGTTCGGTGCTTGATCGGTCGGATCGTGAAGACGTACGACTACATCAACCGTGTTGTGCTAACACTTCCCCTTTTGGTCTACGAGGGTACGTGGACACACTCTCCCCTCTTGTTGCTATGCATCACCATGATCTTGCGTGTGCGTAGGAATTTTTTTGAAATTACTACGTTCCCCAACACTATACACCATCACCACTTATGCATACCACCACCATTGCTTACCCGCTTCGTACTCCGACGGGTGTTGCCACTTCGAGCTTTGAGAATTTGAGTTACGGTTTCGTGTCCTTTTGTATTTCGGCTATCTAGGTATGGTTTGACATCAACATCACCGTTGCTCATCTTCGCCACGGACGCGTCATCAATAACGACCACCTCGACTACATCTTGGTATTCGTGCAACCATTTTGACGCCATACCGTACGCAAGAAACGGTAACCTCGTCTTGGTATTGGACATATCAGTCTTGCCATTATTTTGATAGCCATCATAGCATTACTCCTTTGCGTCGCTTACCCATCGAGACTAGCTTTTGAGTATTGTCGGCAACGAGACTTATGCACATTAGTGATCATACTTCCCATAGCATACATACATCATTGTTTCATATCTTGGTATCATCTCTTATGTCACAAGGTTGTCATCGCATACACAATTGCTATCTTGGTTCGCAAAGCATTGCATGAGAAAAGAGCTCCAACATCAAAGAGCCAAACAAGCTTTTAAGCAAAAGGGAAATATAAGAAAAGATCTTTTAAGCAAGAACCATAGCATCATACAACATTAAGATTCCCATATTAGATCATCTTGGATCATATCATAAAAACACCTTGCATAGAGCATACTAGGGACAGAAGTTGTTGCATTTTTGCTTAGTAGGTTGTGCACAAGTCTTTGTATCCGCCTATTGTGCAATCATGCTAGCGTCTCTCTAGTGTTGTGCAACTAGAGCATTTTTGTGGATTCCACATTTTGGCTCACCCGTGGTTGCACGACCCCGCTTATCTTTTTGCGTGTGTGTTTCCGTGTACCTTATATTGCTTGGTATACTTGTTGCATTGCAATCTTGCGAATCTTTTCCAACATTATTTAAGCTCACCTACAATTGCATCAAATTTTGTGCCACCATCCTAACCAAGCTCCACCATAAGCTTTTACTTGTGTAGGTGTCACAAACCGACAAGAATTGGTACCAATTGTGCTATTTCCTTGTCCACATTGGAGTGATCATTGATCCACTTTCAACTTCAGTCAAGGTAAATTTGGTATTCGTTCTTCTCTTTCTACCACTCACATTTTTCTCTTGGAATGATGGATAGTCCTAGTACTTCTACCAACCCACTCTTCATTGAGCACGACGACGACATGAACTCCTACGTCACCAAGAGCCACCTCTTTGGTGCACAATGTGCTTTGCATCAAGAGCAACAAGCCATGAGTGAACGCATTGAGAACCTCGCCGCCGACTTGCGACTCTCCGAGCAACATACAAGGGACTACTTCGACCAAAAGCTCGACGATCACAAGCAAGAGAATGACGCAAGGATGGACAAGATTCGTGCTTTGTTGCTCAACCGCTCTTCTTCCACTTCATCCTCTACAAGAATGAGTCGTTCAAGTCGCCACTCCGACTTCACCCTATCCGGCTCAAGTACACCGACTTCGAACACTCTTTGACATGTCACGTGCAATGATCATCAAGCAAGCCTCAATCCTCTATGTCACACCAACTCTCAAGATCACCGACAACGTCAAACCCAAGAGGCTTTTGCGCTAGCACAAGAACGGCAACAACAACGCCAACATGAAGAGGAAGAGCGAGCGCGTCTACACCAAGTTGCACAAGATGCCGAGGCACAACACCAAGAACAACAACTCCGTGAAGCTCAAGCACTTGAGGCGCAACAAGCCCTCCAAGATTCAAGACACAAGCATTTTTGTGGATTCCACATTTTGGCTCATCCTTGGTTGCCCAACCACACTTATCTTTTTGCGTGTGTGTTTCCGTGTACCTTATATTGCTTGGTCTACTTGTTGCATTGCAATCTTGCGAATCTTCTCCAACATTATTGAAGCTCACTTACAATTGCATCAAATTTTGTGCCACCATCCTAACCAAGCTCCACCATAAGCTTTTACTTGTGTAGGTGTGAGAAACCGACAAGAGCTAGTACCAATTGTGCTATTTCCTTGTCCTACATTGGAGTGATCATCGATCCACTTTCAACTTTGGTCAAGGTACATTTGGTATTCGTTCTTCTCTTTCTACCACTCACATTTGTCTTGGAATGATGGATAGGCCAAGTACTTCTAAAAACCCACTCTTCATTGAGCACGATGATGACATGAACTCCTACGTCACCAAGAGTCACCTCTTTGGTGCACAACGTGCTTTGCATCAAGAGCAACAAGCCATGAGTGAACACATCAACAACCTCGCCGCCGACTTGCGACTCTCCGACCAATGTACAAGGGACTACTTCGACCACAAGCTCGACGATCACAAGCAAGAGAATGACGCAAGAATGGACGAGATTCACGCTTTGTTGCTCAACCATTCTTGTTCCACTTCGTCTTCATCAAGAAGGAGTCGCTCTAGTCGGAACTCCGACTTCACCCTCTCCGGTTCAAGTACGCTGACATCGAACACTCTTTGACGTGCTGCGCTCAACGATCATCAAGCAAGCATCAATCCTCTACGCGACACCAACTCTCAAGAGCACCGACAATGTCAAACCCAAGAGGCTTTTGTGCTAGCACGAGAACTGATGTAGGGTAGAACCCTAATCGCCCGATCTTTCACGAAAGGAGCGGATCCCGCGATGAACACGAAGAACACAAGGGGGAAACAAGGGGAAACACAAGGGAAAACATGGGAGAATCACTAAACCAACACAAGATAGTCACACATGTGCTAGATCCTCGGATACATAAGAGTTCACACGGTACACGATCAACTAGGGATGATACAAGGGTAGACGGTCTTCTCCATGAGGAGGTCTTGATGTTCTTCTCCATGAGGAGGTCTTGAATCGAAAGGGATCTTCTCTGAAGAGGCCGCGGTCTCTCTCGAGGAGTAGATCCGATGTGGATGAGCAATGCTCTATCTCTCAAATGAGCTAAACCAATGCTAACCCTAGCTAGAAGGAATAGGAGGGCTATATATAGTCTAAGTGAAAATGGGGGAAAAGTAGGGGTACATGGGCCTCGGGCCCAAAACTGGACACAGCCAGGTACCGGATGTCCGCTGGGGACCGGTCGTCCGGTGTTTCATGATCGTCCGGTCATCCGGTCTCCTCTGGATGTTCCGAAGAGGTTGGCTCGGGTGCGGTCGCGCCGGCCGGGGCCGGACGGCCGCTCCTTTGCCTCAGGTGCAGGGGCACCGCTCATCCGGTCTGGACCGGACGTCCCCTCGCTGGGGCTCGGCTGATGCTTCAGGCGCCGGACGTCCGGTCCCGGCTGGTCGTCTGGTGGCCGGGACTTTTCCTGCAACCCTTCTTCTTCGTCTCCGTCTTCACATCCATCTTCCTCTCCTTCTTCTCCTCTCTCCTTAGCTTCTCCTTGATACCTGAGTATGCACAATGTGTCCATATGAGGTAGTAGCCATGCCTCATGTGCATCGAAGTGGAATCGTGAGAGGAGAGATGTCACCTCGGTTTTAAGACCTCTAGCGCGTGCTCGTGTCATGGGTCCGAGTGGTGTCGTAGGAGATGTAGTTGGGGTCCATGGGGATGACCTTGGGATGCTCCGCATCATCTCCCCTCCCTTGGGGAAGATCCGTACTCGGATCAAATTCTTCATCACCATGGAAGGGGGAGAGATCTTTGACGTTGAACATGTCGCTCACGTTGTACTTGTCGGGCGGGATGTCGATCTTGTAAGCGTTGTCATTGTATTGTGCGAGCACCTTGAAGGGTCCATCCGCTCGTGGTCGAAGTTTGGACTTGCACTCTTGTGGAAAGTGGTCCTTGCGAAGGTGTAGCCACACGAGGTCTTCGGAGTTGAATACCATAGGTTTCTTGTTGAAGTTGAGCTTGGCCACAAGGCGTTAAACTTGGTGCTCGATGGTGTTTCTTGTATCTTCATGCACCTTCTTGAGATGTGTCGCTCATGCACTTGCTTCCAAATTGATGCGCTCTTGGAGTGGTAGAGGAAGAATGTCCAATGGTGACAATGGGTTGAATCCGTAGACGACCTCGAAGGGGGACTTGCCGGTTGTTGAGTGTCTTGCTCGGTTGTAGGTGAACTCGGCGATAGGTAGGCACTCCTCCCACTCCTTGATGTTCTTATTGATGAGTAATCGAAGTAGAGCGGAGAGTGTGCTGTTGATAACTTGAGTTTGGCCGTCAATTTGTGGATGATACGCCGTGGAGAAGAGTAGCTTGATTCTGAGCTTGGTGCATAGTGTCTTCCAAAAGTAGCTAAGGAACTTGACGTCGCGGTCTGAGATGGTCGTTTTTGGCACTCCATGTAGACGCAATATTTCCCTACAAAAGAGATTGGCAACATGTGAAGCATCGTCTATCTTGTTGCAAGGAATGAAATGTGCCATCTTAGAGAAACGGTCCACAACAACAAATACCGAATCCTTTCCATTTCTAGTCCTAGGCAAGCTAAGTACAAAATCCATGCTAATGTCTTCCCATGGTTGATACGTAATTGGTAGAGGCTGTGGTGACCCGACCCGAATGGATCAAGTGCTCTGTGCTCAGGTGTCATCCCTGGATTAGTAATGCTGACACCACACAGTACATCGAAGGATTTATAGCAGAGTCGCAATCACACACTTATTACATCGTTGTCTCAAAGAGAACTTATTACAATAAATATGGCTTAAGGCCATCTAGTGTCGATAACAGTGGAAGACTCGGAAGATAAATGGGTCCATCAACTCCAACGGCATCACTGAGTATAGAACCACGACCTAAAAGCATCTTACTTGTTGTCTGAAAAGTCTGCAACATGAGAAGTTGCAGCCCGAAAACGGGTCAGCACATGGAATATGCTGGCAATGTAACACATAGAGAGTAACGGAATGAAACAGCTATACTATATGCATATATGGCTGGTGGAAAGCTCTATGGTTACAGTTTTGCGTAAAGCCAGTTTTTCCCTACTGCAAAGGAATAAATTTATTTAACTATCATGGTGGTTGTGAAACATCGAGAATGGTTGACAGCATTCCGATCCCAATTAAGTGAACAATTAAAACCCAACAACATTAATTAGAAGTAACATGATGAGATTCACATGATATTCAAGTACTAGATACTCAAGAATTGTCCATAACCGGGGACACGGCTAATCATGATTAGTTTGTACACTCTGCAGAGGTTTGCGCACTTTTCCCCACAAGACTCGATCGCCTCCGTTGGATTTCTCGCACTACATGGTGTTTGAGAAACGGATGACCGAGACATAGTCTTTCAGAAGCGCTAGCACCTTACGATCGGGTAGACCGTACCACCTACATCCCCTACATCTGCTAGTCTACCACTGTAAGAGTTCGCACGACTTAGTCAACTATGCCAGAGCCCATAATGGCTTGTGGCTGCACACGGAAGTTTCTAGCATGAGATCTTATGATCCCTTTGAGCCTGGGTGGCGGTCCAAAATAAAATAGGCAAGTCCTGATAGACATCAGGTGCCTCAATCCACCCAGATGTGTGTTTAAGTTGGCCACCTTAGATAAACCATTAAAATTATCAACTCACATCTGTCATGGATATCACTCACCCAATCCACGTCTACTAGCATAGCATGGCATAATAAGCAACACGTAGAAGTAACTCCCAAAGGTTTCATAGTAATACAGGTGATAGGTACTACCTCATCTACTTCCCATCCCACAATTTAATTAGATCCTAATCATGCAATGTGAGAGGATTGATCTAATGCAATAAAACATGGGTTGTAGAAAAGGTATGATCAAAGTGTTACTTGCCTTGCTGATGATCCGCGAGACCTAGGGTTTCGAAGTAACAGGCGGCGCAATCCGGGTGATCTATCGCAGACAAACAACAAGCATACAATAAGTACTCATCTAATGCACAGGTAAAACTCGAACAAGAGAACGAACCAGAAAGTTCAACTTAAGAACTCCGGTTGCAAAGAAAGAACGAACCGAACAAAGAAACGGAAAACAAACGGCGGAAGAAAACAACTCGGTTCTAGCAAGTTGAAACTAGGTCAAATTTTACCGGGGCAAAAACTTGTTTAAGTTGATTAGATGGAACGGCGGTTTCGAAACGAAACTCCAGGCGCTTGAATCACCTGATTCCGATAAACGAGCGGGAAGAAAGACTAGAACGAAGATCGGATCTGAGATCACGATCGCGGAATAAATCCGACGAAAAGAAAGAGACGAACGGTTAAACGAACGGACGTTCGTTAACCGGGAAAAATCGGTGATCACGTTCGTTGAGACGAACGGTCCGAAAGAAGAACGAAAACCGATCTAGGGTTTCGGAAAAGAAACCGAAACAAAAACCGGAAGAAAAGAAAAAGAACCGGAACGGTTTTCAAAATAAAAACCGAACCGAGGCGAGGGTAGGGTGGCGCGGCTACCTCGACGAGGCTCCGGCGAGCGGCGGGGTGCAGGCGGCGGCGGCAAGGCGGCGGCGGCTAGGCGGCGGCGACGGCGCTAGAGGCGGCGGCGGCGGCAGCTAGGCGGCGGGGCTGGCGCGCGGCTCGGGGCAGGAGGCGGCGGTGGCTGCTGCTGCTGCTTGGGGTGGAGAGGGGGGGTAGAGGGTATATATACTAGGAGGGAGGGGGGGTTTCTTGGGGAGGGGGCAAGCAAGAGGGCGGCGGCGGCCTGGAGTCCTACTAGGACTCGGGCGAGGCGGCGGCCTGGCTGGCGCTGGCGCGCAGGGCGGCTGGCGGCTGGGCCGGCCGGCTGGGCCCTTGGCCCAGGCGGGGCGCTGCTCTCTCTCTTTTTTTTAATAGTTTCGCGCGCAGAAAACAAAGAAAAAGAAAACTAAACGAACTCCAAAATTCCTAAAGTAAATTTTCCCCGACTCCTAAAAATGAGTCGAACAAAATGAACTTTACTCCGGACCTAAAATGCAATTTTTTGAAAACGCGCATTTTTCCCTATTCAAATAAAAAGCAAACAAAACTCCGGCAAAAACCAAAAATTGATTTATCCATTAGATCTTCATTTTTCCTAAATTTTGGGAAAGTCATATTATTCCCTCTCTTATATTTTTGATATTGGAAAATAATTGAAGATGAAATATATAAATCAAATGATCCTCTTTTCAAATTCGAGAAAACTCTCAAATATGAAAATAACGAAATCTCCAACTCTCTCCGAAGGTCCTTGAGTTGCGTGAAATTTCTAGGATCGACCAAAATGCAAGAAAATATGCTATGCATGATGATCTAGTGTATAACATTCCAAATTGAAAATTTGGGATGTTACAAACCTACCCCCTTTAAGATGAATCTCGCCCTCGAGATTCGGGTTGGCTAGAAAATAGGTGAGGGTGGTCCTTGAGCAAATCTTCTTCTCTTTCCCAGGTGGCTTCTTCCTCTGAGTGGTGGTTCCACTGAACTTTGCAAAACTTGATAACATTGCTGCGAGTAACTCTGCTGGCAAACTCGAGAATCTTGACTGGCTTCTCCTCATATGTTAAGTCGTCCTTCAACTGAATTGCTTCGAGTGGCACGGTATCTCTTAGCGGTACCTCCGCCATCTCGGCATGACATTTCTTCAGCTGAGAAACATGGAATACGTCATGAACTCCTGACAGTCCCTCTGGTAATTCCAACTTATAAGCGACTTCTCCCATACGTTGCAAGATCTTGTACGGTCCAACGAAACGCGGTGCTAACTTTCCCTTAACTCCAAAGCGCTTAACTCCTCGAAGTGGGGATACTCGAAGATAAACTCTGTCTCAAGTTTCGTAGACTGTCTCCTTGCATTTAGAATCTGCGTAGCTCTTCTGCCTGGACTGGGCTACCTTGAGCCTATCGTGAAACAACTTAACTTTCCGTTCAGACTCCTTAATCAAATCTGGTCCAAAGAATTGACGGTCTCCAACTTCGTCCCATGACAACGGTGTCCTACACCTCCTTCCGTATAAAGCTTCGAAAGGTGCCATCTTCAAACTGGTTTGGTAACTGTTGTTATAAGAAAACTCCGCGTACGGCAAGTTATCGTCCCAGCTAGATCCATAATCTAGTGCAGAAGATCTCAGCATATCCTCTAAAATTTGATTGACTCTCTCGGTCTGTCCATCTGTCTGCGGATGGAAAGCTGTGCTGAACTCTAGTCTGGTTCCTAAAGTTTCATGCAACTGATTCCAAAACTTTGAGATAAATTGGGTTCCTCTATCTGATACGATACTCCTCGGAACTCCATGCAAACAAATGATCCTAGTCATGTATATCTTCGCCAACTTAGCACTGGTGTAAGTGGTCTTAACTGGAATAAAATGTGCTACCTTTGTCAAACGATCAACTACTACCCATATCGAGTCATAGCCTGCTTTCGTCCTGGGTAGCCCTGTGATAAAATCCATGCCTATCTTATCCCACTTCCATTCGAGTATCGGCAATGGTTGTAACAATCCTGCTGGCTTCTGATGCTCTGCCTTTACTCTCTGACATACGTCACAAACTGCTACATATGCTGCAATATCCTTCTTCATTCCGGTCCACCAGAATGTTTCCTTCAAATCCAAATACATCTTGGTATTCCCTGGGTGAATCGAATACGGTGAATCATGTGCCTCTTGCAAAATCAACTTCCTGATCTCCGGGTCATTGGGCACATAAACACGGTCCTCAAACCATAAGGTATCGTGCTCATCCTCACGAAATCCCTTTGCTTTTCCTTCGCTCAATTTCTCTTTTATAGCAGCAATCTCCTTGTTAGATTTCTAAGCTTCTCTGATCTTATCCATCAATGTTGACTGAATCTCCAATGCTGCTACATAGCCTCTCGGAACTATTTCCAAACATAGCTCACGAAGGTTTTCTGCTAACTCCTTTGGTACTTCTCCCGTTACTAGGGTGTTGACATGGCTCTTACGGCTCAATGCGTCAGCTACTACATTAGCTTTTCCAGGATGGTAATGCAATCTCATATCATAATCCTTGATGAGCTCCAACCATCTCCTTTGTCGGAGGTTCAACTCCTTCTGAGTGAAAATGTACTTCAAACTCTTGTGATCCGTGTACACCTCACAATGATTTCCAATGAGGAAATGTCTCCACGTCTTCAATGCATGCACTACGGCTGCTAACTCCAAATCATGCGTGGCATAATTCAACTCATGAGGCTTCAGTTGTCATGAAGCATACGAAACAAGTCTTCCTTCTTGCATAAGCACTGCTCCAAGTCCTCGACGTGAAGCGTCGCAATACACCTCATAATCCTTGGTCTGATCTGGCAAAATCAATACAGGTGAGGTAACCAAGCGTTTCTTCAACTCCTGGAAACTAGCCTCACACTTCTCAGTCCATTTGAACTTAGTATCCTTCTTCAACAACTCAGTCATAGGCTTTGCAATCTTTGAGAAATTCTCAATGAATCTCCGGTAGTATCCTGCGAGTCCAAGAAAACTTCGGATCTCTCCAACTGTCGTTGGTGCTTCCCATTCGGTTACTGTCTCAACCTTAGTGGGGTCAACTGCTATACCTTCTCCGGATATAACGTGTCCGAGGAATCCAACTTCCTTCAACCAAAACTCACATTTGCTGAATTTGGCGTATAACTGATGTTCCCTTAGTTTCTCCAAAACCAAACGCAAATGTTCCTTATGCTCCTCTTCATTCTTTGAATAAACCAGGATGTCATCAATGAACACTACGACGAACTTATCCAAAAGCTCCATAAACACTTTGTTCATCAGGTTCATAAAATAGGCAGGTGCGTTAGTCAATCCAAATGACATAACGGTATACTCATACAGTCCATATCTCGTGGTGAATGTTGTCTTAGGTATGTCCTGCTCTCGAATCTTCAACTGATGGTATCCTGATCGCAAATCGATCTTGGAAAACACTTTAGCTCCTTGCAACTGATCAAACAGATCGTTGATCATTGGCAGTGGGTACTTGTTCTTGATGGTTACTTCATTCAATCCCCGATAATCTACAACCATCCTTAATGATCCATCCTTCTTTTCCACTAGAAGTACGGGTGATCCCCAAGGCGAAGAACTTGGGCGAATGTAACCTTTATCCATTAACTCCTTAATCTGATTCTTAATTTCCACCAAATCCTTTGCTGGCATCCGGTACGGTCGCTTCGACATTGGGCCTGTACCTGGCAATAACTCAATCAAAAACTAAATGTCTCTATCCGGTGGCATGCCTGGTAATTCCTCAGGAAATACATCAGGAAAATCCTTTACCACTGGTACTTCTTCTTGCACAACTCCTGTTAGGCAGTTTACTTGTGTCCTGTTTGGCACATGCCGGGATACATACTTGATCCTTCTTCCTTCTGGTGTGGTAAGCAAAATTGTCTTACTGGCGCAATCGATGTTTCCTCCATACATCGACAGCCAATCCATACCAAGAATCACATCCAGACCTTGGGATTCCAGAATAATTAAATCCGTTGGGAAAACATGCCTTCCTATACTTAATGGCACTTGGAAACATCCTTGTCTGGCCATGTATTCTGCTCCTGGCGAGCTTACTAGCATAGGTGTTTTAAGAATCCTAGTGGGCAAGCTATACTTTTCCACAAATCCCCTTGATATGTATGAATGCGATGCACCAGTATCAAAAAGAACGAGTGTAGTAAATGACTTAACCAAAAACTTACCTATTACTGCATCGGGCTGATCTTCAATCTCCTCCACATTAACGTGGTTCACCTGTCCCCTATTGAAAGGGTTCGGCTTCTTCCCAGAGCTTCCATTGCCATTTCCATTCTGGCCTTCAGGACATTCATTTGCATAATGCCCTGGCTTTGAACACTTATAGCAAGTGACATGGCTCAAGTCCTTTTTGGCTGGGGTGGATGGGGTGGTCCGGTTCTGGCCATTGCTTCCTCCATTCCCATTACCATTCTTGTGGCCATTATGGTTGTGCGAGCTACCTCCTCCATGGGTGTGCCGAAACTGAAATCCCGGTTTAGGGGCAAAACGAGGCTTCTGCTGGGTTCCAGAGTTATACTTCCCCTGTCCATACTTCCTCTTACGGTTTTCAATCTGCTGTTGCTTCCCTTCAATCATGATGGCGCGATCTACCAACTCCTGGTAGTTGTTGAAACTTGCTACCATCAACTGCATGCTTAGTTCATCATTCAATCCTTCCAGTAACTTCTCCTGCTTAGCTGCATCCGTAGCAACGTCATCTGGGGCATAATGTGCTAACTTGCTGAAGTCGTCAACGTACTGGCCAACTATCCTTCCTCCTTGGCGTAAGTTGCGAAACTCACGCTTCTTTATGGCCATAGCTCCTGCTGAAACATGGGCAGTGCGGAAAGCTTGCTGAAACTGATCCCATGTGACAGTGTCAACTGGGTAAGTGGCTGTGAAATTCTCCCACCATGCTGCCGCGGGTCCGTCAAGCTGGTGTGCGGCAAACTTCACTTTCTCACCATCCGTACATCCTGCAGTGGACAACTCCCTTCCTATCTTGCGGAGCCAATCGTCTGCTACTATCGGCTCGGTGCTACTGGAAAACACCGGCAGATTCAGCCTAAGGAAATGGGCTAAGTGGTCAACAGGTGGTGGTGGTGGTGGGTTGTTGTTGTTGTTCTGCTGGTTCTGGACTAACATCTGCATCAATTGATTCTGCTGCTGGATCAACTGAGTGAGCTCCGGTGGAAATCCATTGTCACATCTCGGAGGCATCTGAGGGTTTTGAAAAGACGAGAATTAAGAATAGAGTGAGGTCTAAAGGGAAAACACTACCCAAATGCACATGAGCAAATGCACACAAAATCACTTCATCCAATCAAACAAGGGCTTACAATCGGTCTAAAACTATCGCAAAAGTGCTCGAACTATAATGTTTACATGGGGGAATACTACTACTATCTGGTGGTCATCTAGAAATTTGAACCGGTGGAAGACTCCATGATATCTGCTCCAGCTTCGTCTTCAAAGTCGGGTTCACTTGGATCCGAATCAGTGTCGTCGATGATGATGTAGTTGTCCGGACATGCGACGTACTCGTCTTCCTCCGTGGATGCTAACTTCCTCTTGAGTTCTTCAATCTCCTGCTTAAGATCGCCATTGTGCCTTGCTAGAGCTACGATCTCGTCCACGTAGTCCTTGCGTGTAGACTTCAGTTCTCCTTCTAGCTCGATGATCCTTGCCTTCGCATTCTTCAACTCTATCATGTCATTGCACATCTGGTTCTCGTGGCGGCGAATATGCTGGTTTAACTCCTAGATGAAAGATGAAATGGATCTATCCTTCTTGGTGCTGACTAACTCCCATTGTTCATCTCGGCATCCGCAAATCTGGTAGATAGTGTCCTTGAGGTCTTCTTGGTAAACTTCTCCAATGCATCCTATGGTGATATGAGCTGCCATGCTCCTTCCCAGACTCCAGGTTGGTGCATTGAAAACACTATCTATGGGCTTCGTGATTGGCGCGAATGTTCTTCCCGGAACGTGAGCTTGAATCTTCCAGCGCTCCTCTTCAGGCAGAGTGGCGTTGAAAGTTCCCGTGAAGCTTGGTAATCCAATGTTCAGGTACTTGGTGACTTCCTTCAAGTGCAATACAAAAGGTGTGCCTTCATCCGGTTGAGCGTACTTAATCTTCGCATGCGTCATCCTAAAAGAGTAGAAAAGATGAGGAGTTAGAAAATGAGAAGAGAATGGTGATCTATGGCTTTAACTTAGTGGTCGTGTCCTACAGTCATCGTGTGCTCTGATACCATCTCCGTGGCGACCCGACCCGAATGGATCAAGTGCTCTGTGCTCAGGTGTCATCCCTGGATCAGTAATGCTGACACCACACAGTACATCGAAGGATTTATAGCAGAGTGGCAATCACACACTTATTACATCGTTGTCTCAAAGAGAACTTATTACAATAAATATGGCTTAAGGCCATCTAGTGTAGATAATAGCGGAAGACTCGGAAGATAAATGGGTCCATCAACTCCAACGGCATCACTGAGTATAGAACCACGACCAAAAAGCACCTTACTCGTCGTCTGAAAAGTCTGCAACATGAGAATTTGCAGCCCGAAAACGGGTCAGCACATGGAATATGCTGGCAATGTAACACATAGAGAGTAACGGAATGAAACAGCTATACTATATGCATATATGGCTGGTGGAAAGCTCTATGGTTACAGTTTTGCATAAAGCCAGTTTTTCCCTACTGCAAAGGAATAAATTTATTTAACTATCATGGTGGTTGTGAAACATCGAGAATGGTTGACAGCATTCCGATCCCAATTAAGTGAACAATTAAAACCCAACAACATTAATTAGAAGTAACATGATGAGATTCACATGATATTCAAGTACTAGATACTCAAGATGTCCATAACCGGGGACACGGCTAATCATGATTAGTTTATACACTCTGCAGAGGTTTGCGCACTTTTCCCCACAAGACTCGATCGCCTCCGTTGGATTTCTCGCACTACATGGTGTTTGAGAAACGGATGACCGAGACATAGCCTTTCAGAAGCGCTAGCACCTTACGATCGGGTAGACCAGTACACCTACATCCCCTACATCTGCTAGTCCACCACTATAAGAGTTCGCACAACTTAGTCAACTATGCCAGAGCCCATAATGGCTTGTGGCTGCACACGGAAGTTTCTAGCATGAAAGATCTTATGATCCCTTTGAGCCTGGGTGGCGGTCCAAAATAAAAACAGGCAAGTCCTGGTAGACATCAGGTGCCTCAATCCACCCAGATGTGTGTTTAAGTGGCCACCTTAGATAAACCATTAAAATTTATCAACTCACATCTGTCATGGATATCACTCACCCAATCCACGTCTACTAGCATAGCATGGCATAATAAGCAACATAGAAGTAACTCCCAAAGGTTTCATAGTAATACAGGTGATAGGTACTACCTCATCTACTTCCCATCCCACAATTTATTTAGATCCTAATCATGCAATGTGAGAGGATTGATCTAATGCAATAAAACATGGGTGGTAGAAAAGGTATGATCAAAGTGTTACTTGCCTTGCTGATGATCCACGAGACCTAGGGTTTCGAAGTAACAGGCGGCGCAATCCGGGTGATCTATCGCAGACAAACAACAAGCATACAATAAGTACTCATCTAATGCACAGGTAAAACTCGAACAAGAGAACGAACCAGAAAGTTCAACTTAAGAACTCCAGGTTGCAAAGAAAGAACAAACCGAACAAAGAAACGGAAAACAAACGGCGGAAGAAAACAACTCGGTTCTAGCAAGTTGAAACTAGGTCAAATTTTACCGGGGCAAAAACTTGTTTAAGTTGATTAGACGGAACGGCGGTTTCGAAACGAAACTCCAGGCGCTTGAATCTCCTGATTCCGATAAACGAGCGGGAAGAAAGACTAGAACGAAGATCGGATCTGAGATCACGATCACGAAATAAATCCGACGAAAAGAAAGAGACGAACGGATAAACGAACGGACGTTGTTAACCGGGAAAAATCGGTGATCACGTTCGTTGAGACGAACGGTCCGAAAGAAGAATGAAAACCGATCTAGGGTTTTCGGAAAAGAAACCGAAACAAAAACTGGAAGAAAAGAAAAGAACCGGAACGGTTTCAAAAATAAAAACCAAACCGAGGCGAGGGTAGGGTGGCGCGGCTACCTCAACGAGGCTCCGGCGAGCGGCGGGGTGCAAAGGCGGTGGCGGCTAGGCGGCGCGGCGGCTAGGCGGCGCGGCTAGGCGGCGGCGACGGCGCTAGAGGTGGCGGCGGCTACTAGGCGGTGGCGGCAGCTAGGCGGCGGGGCTGGCGCGCGGCTCGGGGCAGGAGGCGGCGGTGGCTGCTGCTGCTGCTTGGGGTGGAGAGGGGGGGGTAGAGGGGTATATATACTAGGAGGGAGGGGAGAGGGTTTCTTGGGGAGGGGGCAAGCAAGAGGCGGTGGCGGCTTGGAGTCCAAGCCGGACTCGGCTTGCGGCGGGGCTGGCGGCTGGCCCTGGCGCACAAGGCGGCTGGCGGGCCTTTGGCCCGGCTGGCTTGGCGGGAGTTTTTTTTAATAGTTTCGCGCGCAGAAAACAAAGAAAAAGAAAACTAAACGGACTCCAAAATTCCTAAAGTAAATTTTCCCCGACTCCTAAAAATGAGTCGAACAAAATGAACTTTACTCCGGACCTAGAATGCAATTTTTTGAAAACGCGCATTTTTCCCTATTCAAATAAAAAGCAAACAAAACTCCGGCAAAAACCAAAAATTGATTTATCCATTAGATCTTCATTTTTCCTATATTTTGGGAAAGTCATATTATTCCCTCTCTAATATTTTTGATATTGGAAAATAATTGAAGATGAAATATATAAATCAAATGATCCTCTTTTCAAATTCGAGAAAACTCTCAAATATGAAAATAACGAAATCTCCAACTCTCTCCGAAGGTCCTTGAGTTGCGTGAAATTTCTAGGATCGACCAAAATGCAAGAAAATATGCTATGCATGATGATCTAGTGTATAACATTCCAAATTGAAAATTTGGGATGTTACAGAGGCATGTAAAGGCCATGGGATTGAGCTTTTGACTGAGCTTTGCGACATGTAGAGCATCGGTTGGTGAAGCGGTTGACATCGCGGAACATCCTGGGCCAAAAGTAGTTCTTGGAGAGCATGGCGAAAGTCTTGTCGCGTCCAAAATGTCCCATTAAGCCTCCTCCATGATATTCCTGCAAAAGCAACAAATGAAGAGAAGACTCAGGGATGCAAAGTTTGTTATCTCTTGTAAGATATCCATCTTTGATGTAATAGCATTCCCAAGATGTGTGCGTCAAACACTTGGCATAAGGAGTAGCAAAAGTAGGATCATGCTCATACAAGTCTTTTATGTGGTCAAAGCCAATGACATTCAACTCAAGTTGAGTATGCTTGTTCAACTTGATTTGGCCTTTAAGATACTTGAGCGTTTCATGATCGGTATGAAAGATAAACTCATGAGGGCGAAGATAGTGTTCCCATTCATGCAAAACACAGACTAAAGCATATAGCCCTTTATCATATATGGGGTAATTGAGTTGCGCGCCGGAGAGTTTCTCACTAAAGTAAGCTATGGGGCGCTTCTCTTGCGTTAACACACCTCCTATGCCATTACCACTAGCACCGCAATGAATCTCAAAGGGTTTGTCAAAGTTGGGTAATGCAAGCACGGGAGCATGAGTAAGCAAATTCTTAAGCTCATTGAAAGCGGTATCTTGGGATGATCCCCAAAGAAAAGGCGCATTCTTCTTGCTCAAAGCATGCAAAGGCGAAGCAATGGTGCTAAAATCAATGATAGAAACCCGCAAGGCCAAGAAAACTATGCACTTGATGCAAGTTGGTAGGTTGTGGCCAAGTCTTGATAGCATTGATTTTGGACTCATCAACATGAACACCCTTAGAGGAAACAACAAAACCCAAGAAAACAAGCTTGTCAACGCCAAAAAGGCATTTCTCCATATTAGCATAGAGGTGCTCTTTTCAAAGAGTTTGTAAAATGGTGCGAACATGGGTGACATGATCTCTAAGAGATTTGCTATAAACAAGGATATCATCGAAGTAGACCACAATGAATATACCAATGTAAGGGCGAAAGACATGATTCATAAGACGCATAAAAGTACCCGGTGCTTCCGATAGACCCATAGGCATGACTAACCACTCATACAAGCCAAACTTGGTTTTGAAAGCGGTTTTCCATTCATCACCCTCATGTATGCGGATTGATACTAACCACTCTTAAGTTCAATTTTGGAAAAGATAGTGGCACCACTAAGTTCATCAAGCATATCGTCAAGGCGTGGAATGGGATACCTATAACAAACAGTGATAGCATTGATAGGTCTACAATCGGAGCACATGCGAAAGCTACCATCTCGTTTTGGCACAAGAATGGGACGTCACAAGGGCTCAAACTTTCACGCACATGTCCATGGTCTATGAGATGCTTTACTTGACGTTGTATTTCTTTGGTTTCTTCGGGGTTGACGCGGTAGGGATCTTTGTTCAGAAGCGGTGCTCCGGGGATGAGGTCAATGCGGTGCTCGATGCCTCATAGTGGAGGTAGTCCTGGAGGTAGCTCATTGGGGAATACATCGTGAAATTCCTGCAAAAGAGAAGGCAACACTAGAGGAAGAGTGTGAGAGGTGTTAGCTTGAGGTTCATTGTCCTTGCACAAAAGGACGTAGTGTAGGACACTAGATGGGTTCTCACACAGTCCTCTTATCTCACTTTTGGTGTCAAATAGGACTAACTTCTTCTTTTCGCTCATCGTGGAGGTGTTTGATTTGGGCTTGTGGGGCTCACTCTATTTTTGGTGGCTCACTCTCTTACTATGATCTCCACGATGGGTGGCTTGCTTGTCGGTGACGACTTGGCTTGGGGACATGGGACGAAGTACGTACTCCTTGCCCTTCATCTTGAAGATGTAGTGGTTCGTTCGACCGTTGTGGATGACTCCTCTATCAAATAGACATGGGCGTCCAAGGAGAAGGTGGCAAACGGTCATTGGAACGACGTCGCACTCTAAGGTGTCTTCGTAGGTGCCAATTTTGAAGGAGACTTGTACTCGATACTCGACTTGGATAGTTCTGGAGTCGCTAAGCCATTGCACTTTGTATGGATGTGGGTGCTTCGTCTTGGGCAATTGGGGCTTGGAGCAAAGTTCTTCACTTGTGAGATTATGACAACTCCCTCCATCGATGATGACCTTGATGGATCTTCCATTGATGTCGGCCTTGGTGTGGGATATGTGGCATCTTTGGTCTTCTTCTTGGTGATGTTGGGGAGTCAAGACCTTGGAGACAACAAGAGCGGGACATGAATCTTCATCGCAAAAGACTTGTTCCTCTTCATCGTTCACTTGTCAGTGCATGGCGACTTGCTCAAGAGCGTCCATTTCTCCTTCACTCATCGTGTCATAGGTGTCGTCGTCATTGAGGATCATGGTCCGCTTGTTGGTGCACTCATAGGACTTGTGGCATCGGCCTCCGCATGTGAAGCATTTGAAGGAACTTGTCTTGACAGTCTCATCTGTGGGGCTTGATGATGATGAAGCTCTCGGCTTGAAGTTGCTTGAAGTAGGAGGATGACTTGGACTTGACGAAGCTTTCTTGGAACTCAACTTGTCGACGTTGCTTGTGGAAGGCTTGGTACACAGTGTTGGAGTCGTTGAATCTTGGGTGTTGGAGAAGCCGTATGACTTGGATGAGAACTTGACATACTTGTAATCATCTTGCACTTGACGTTCCGCTTTGGTAGATTGATGCACTAGCTCGATGAGGTTTGAGTATGGTTGGAAGTCGGCGATCTTCTTGATAGGATGGTTGAGTCCATTCAAGAAACGTGCCATTGTTTGCTCATCATCTTCCATGATGTTGGCTCTTATCATGGCAATCTCCATCTCCTTGTAGTACTCTTCAACACTCTTGGTTCCTTGCTTGAGTAGTTGGAGTTTCTTAAAGAGGTCGCGGTTGTAGTAGGTAGGCACGAAGCGTGCTCTCATAACATCCTTCATTTGCGCCCAAGTTGTGATGGGTGGTTCACCTCTTGCCTCTCGGCGCTCGATAACTTGTTCCCACCAAATGAGGACATAGTCTTGGAACTCAAGGGATGCCATTGCGATCTTCTTCTCTTCGTCGTAGTTGTGCAAACGGAAGATCTTGTCAACTTTCAATGCCCATGATAGGTACTCTTCGGGATTGTTGCTTTCGTTGAACTTGGGCATGGTGAAGTTGAGCTTGTCGTAGCGTTGCTCTTCATTGTGTTGGGGTCGGGGATGATGACGTCCATGTTGTTGATAATTGTCCAACTCATGTTGCTCTTGGTGTGGAGGGTTTTCGACCTCATGTTGCACTTGTCGTGGAGGATTTCCATTGTTTTCATGCTCTTGATGAACTTGATGTTCTTGGCGAGCTTGTGGAGGAGCTTGTCGAGCTTGACATTGCACGCGAGCTTGATGTCATCGTTCATGAATTTCGTCGCGAAGTGCCTCCTCTTGTTCACGAGCTTTTCGGCCTCGGTTGGCTACGGCTCGACTTGAATCTTGGAGGGCTTGTTGCGCCTCAAGTGCTTGAGCTTCACGGAGTTGTTGTTCTTGGTGTTGTGCCTCGGCATCTTGTGCAACTTGGTGTAGACGCGCTCGCTCTTCCTCTTCATGTTGGCGTTGTTGTTGCCGTTCTCGTGCTAGCGCAAAAGCCTCTTGGGTTTGACGTTGTCGGTGCTCTTGAGAGTTGGTGTGACATAGAGGATTGAGGCTTCCTTGATGATCATTGCACGTGACACGTCAATAGAGTGTTCGATGTCGGTGTACTTGAGCCGGATAGGGTGAAGTCGGAGTGTCGACTTGAGCGAGTCCTTCTTGTTGAGGATGAAGTGGAAGAAGAGCTTTGAGCAACAAAGCACGAATCTTGTCCATCCTTTGCGTCATTCTCTTGCATGTGATCGTTGAGCTTGTGGTCGAAGTAGTCCCTTGTACGTTGCTCGGAAGTCGCAAGTCGGCAGCGAGGTTGTCGATGCGTTCACTCATAGCTTGTTGCTCTTGATGCAAAGGCACGTTGTGCACCAAAGAGGTGACTCTTGGTGACGTAGTAGTTCATGTCATCATCGTGCTCAATGAAGAGTGGGTTTTTAGAAGTACTTGGCCTATCCATCATTCCAAGACAAATGTGAGTGGTAGAAAGAGAAGAACGAATACCAAATGTACCTTGACCAAAGTTGAAAGTGGATCGATGATCACTCCAATGTAGGACAAGGAAATAGCACAATTGGTACTAGCTCTTGTCGGTTTCTCACACCTACACAAGTAAAAGCTTATGGTGGAGCTTGGTTAGGATGGTGGCACAAAATTTGATGCAATTGTAAGTGAGCTTCAATAATGTTGGAGAAGATTCGCAAGATTGCAATGCAACAAGTAGACCAAGCAATATAAGGTACACGGAAACACACACGCAAAAAGATAAGTGTGGTTGGGAAACCAAGGATGAGCCAAAATGTGGAATCCACAAAAATGCTTGTGTTGCACAACACTAGAGAGACGCTAGCACGATTGCATGATAGGTGGATACAAGACTTGTGCACAACCTACTAAGCAAAAATGCAACGACTTCTATCCCAAGTATGTTCTATGCAATGTGTTTCTATGATATGATCCAAGATGATCAAGTATGACAATCTTAATGTTGTATGATGCTATGGTTCTTGCTTAAAAGCTCTTTGCTTATCTTTTTCTTTTGCTTAAAATCTTGTTTGGCTCTTTTCTCATGCAATGCTTCACGAACCAAGATAGCAATTGTGTATGCGATGACAACCTTGTGACACAAGAGATGGTACCAAGATATGCAACAATGATGTATGTATGCTATGGAAAGTATGATCACTAATGTGCACAAGTCTCGTTGCCGGCAATACTCAAAGGCTAGTCTCGATGGGTAAGCAACACAAAGGAGTAAGGCTATGAAGGCTATCAATGTAATGGCAAGAATGATATGTCCAGTACCAAGAGGAGGTTATCGTTTCTTGCTTACGGTATGGTGTCAAAATGGTGGCACGAATACCAAGGTGTAGTCGAGGTTGTCATTGTTTATGACGCGTCCGTGGCGAAGATGAGCAGTGGTGATGTCGATGTCGAACCATACCTAGATAGCGGAAACACAAAAGGATACGGAACCGCAACTCAAATTCTCAAAGCTCGAAGGGGAAACACATGACGGAGTGTGAAAAGGGTAAGAAATGGTGGTGGTATGCGGAAGCGGTGATGGTGTATAGGTGGTACGAGTGCGTATGCAGAAATGTGGGCTGGTGGTGATGACTAAGCTGAAAAAATTCAGTTTCGTCAGGGAACTCCGGACGTCTGGTGGTGGAGCGGTCATTCGGTCGTCGGACGTCCGGTGGCTAGCGGACGTCCGGTGGCTAGCGGACGTCCGGTGGCTAGCGGACGTCCGGTAGCTAGCGGGCGTCCGGTGCCTGGGCACTGTACGGGCATGAGAAGAACTGCACGTGGGCGATGTGGATGATGTGAAATTCGTCAATTTTGGGCGATTTCGTGGATGGAGATGGTGGAGACAAGGGGGAAAAGCTAAATCCACTCAAAACAAAGCAAATGCGCGGATCAAAACAAATAAAATTTCAACACACCAACAAATCACAAAAAAATTGGGGCTATTTTTGTGGGGAATTTCGAATTAGGACGAAAAACAACAAAAAGTAGGCTAGAAACACAATGGGGAGGCTCCGAAATCGTGATCAACATGGCTCTGGTACCAAGATGATGCAGGGTAGAACCCTAATCGCCCGATCTTTCATGAAAGGAGTGGATCCTGCGATGAACACGAAGAACACAAGGGGGAAATGAGGGGAAACACAAGGGAAAACACAGGAGAATCACTAAACCAACACAAGATAGTCACACATATGCTAGATCCTCGGATACATAAGAGTTCACACGGTACACGATCAACTAGGGACGATACAAGGGTAGTCGGTCTTCTCCGTGAGGAGGTCTTGATGTTCTTCTTCGCAAGGAGGTCTTGAATCCAAAGGGATCTTCTCCGAAGAGGCAACGGTCTCTCTCGAGGACTAGATCCGATGTGGATGAGCAATGCTCTATCTCTCAAATGAGCTAAACCAATGCTAACCATAGCTAGAAGGAATAGGAGGGCTATATATAGTCTAAGTGCAAATGGGAGAGAAAGTAGGGGTACAAGGGCCTCGGGCCCGAAACTAGACACAGCCAGGTACCGGACATCCGCTGGTGACCGGTCGTCCGGTGTCTCATGAGTGTCCGGTTGTCCGGTCTCCTCCGGACGTCCGCTGGATTCGTTCTGTGATGGGGGTGCCAGACGTCCGGTAGCTTCGGACTTCTGCTGAGGTTGGCTCGGGTGCGGTCGCGCCAGTCGTCCGGTCGGGGCCGGACGTCTGCTCCTTTGCCTTGGGTGCAGGGGCACCGGTCGTCCGGTCTGGACCGCACGTCCGCTCGCTGGGGCTCGGCTGATGCTTCAGGCGCCGGAGGCCCGGTCCCGGCCGGTCGTCTAGTGGCTGGGACTTTTCCTGCAACCCTTCTTCTTCGTCTCCGTCTTCACGTCCATGTTCCTCTCCTTCTTCTCCTCGCTCCTTAGCTTCTCCTTGATACCTGAGTATGCACAATGTGTCCATATGAGTTAGTAGCCATGTCTCTTGTGCATCGAAGTGGAATTGTGAGAGGAGAGATGTCACCTCGGTTTCAAGAGCTCTTGCGCGTGCTCGTGTCATGGGTCCGAGTGGTGTCGTAGGAGATGTAGTTGTGTCCATGGGAACGACCTTGGGATGATCCGCATCAAGAACGGCAACAACAACGCCAACATGAAGAGGAAGAGCGAGCGCATCTACACCAAGAACAACAAGATGCCGAGGCACAACATCAACAGCAACAATTGCGAGATGCTCAAGCACTTGAGGCGCAACAAGCCCTCCAAGATGCAAGTCGCGCCATAGCCAACTGAGGCCGACAATCTCATGAACATGAAGAAGCACTTCGCGAAGAAGCTCATGAACGAAGATTTCAAGCTTGCGTGCAACGTGAAGTTCCTCAAGTTCCTCCTCGAGCTCGATAAGCTCCTCCACAAGCTTGCCAAGAACATCAAGTTCATCAAGAGCATGAAGACAATGGAAATCCTCCTAAACAAGAGCAACATGAGGTTGACAACCCTCCTTACCAAGAGCAACATGATCTTGACAATCATCAACAACATGGATGTCATCATCCCCGACCCCAACACAATGAAGAGCAACGCTACGGCAAGCTTAAGTTCACCATGCCCATGTTCAATGGAAGCAACGATCTCGAAGAGTATCTTTCATGGGCATTGAAGGTCGACAAAATCTTCCGTTTTCACAACTATGAAGAAGAGAAGAAGATCGCGATGGCATCCCTTGAGTTCCAATACTATGTCCTCATTTGGTGGGAACAAGTTATCGAGCGCTGAGAGGCAAGAGTTGAACCACCCATCACTACTTGGGCGCAAATGAAGTATGTCATGAGAGTGCGCTTTGTGCCTACCTACTACAACTGTGACCTCTTCAAGAAACTTCAACTACTCAAGCAAGGAACCAACAGTGTTGAAGAGTACTACAAGGAGATGGAGATTGCCATGATAAGAGCCCACGTCACGGAAGATGATGAGAAAACAAGGGCACGTTTCTTGAATGGACACAACCATCCTATCAAGAAGATCGCCGACTTACAACCATACTCGAACCTCATCGAGCTAGTGCATCAAGCTACCAAAGCGGAACATCAAGTGCAAGATGATTTCAAGTATGCCAAGTTCTCATCGAAGTCATACGGCTTCTCCAACACCCAATCTTCAACGACTCCAACACCATCTACCAAGCCTTCTACAAATAACGTCGACAAGTTGAGTCACAAGAAAGCTTCGTCAACTCCAAGTCATCCTCCTACTACAAGCAACTTCAAGCCGAGAGCTTCATCATCATCCACTCCAACCGATGACACCATCAAGACGAGTTCCTTCAAATGCTTCACATGCGGAGGCCGAGGACACAAGTCCTACGAGTGCACCAACAAGCGGACCATGATCCTCAATGACGACGGCACCTATGACTCGATGAGTGAAGGAGAAATGGACGCTCTTGAGCAATTCGCCATGCACCAACAAGTGAACAATGAAGAGGAACAAGTCTTTTCTGATGAAGATTCAAGTCCCGCTCTTGTTGTCTCCAAGGTCTTGACTCTCCAACATTACCAAGAAGAAGACCAACGATGCCACATCTTTCATACCAAGGCCGGCATCAATGGGAGATCCGTCAAGGTCATCATCGATGGAGGGAGTTGTCATAATGTCGCAAGTGAAGAACTTTGCTCCGAGCTCCAATTGCCCAAGACGAAGCACGCACATCCATACAAAGTTCAATAGCTTAGCAACTCCGGCACTCTCCAAGTTGAGCATTGAGTACAAGTCTCCTTCAAAATTGGCGCCTATGAAGACACTTTGGAGTGCGACGCCATTCTAATGACCGTTTGCCACCTTCTCCTTGGACGCCCATGGCAATTTGATAGAGGAGTCATCCACAACGGCCGAACGAACCACTACATCTTCAAGATGAAGGGAAAGGAGTACGTACTTCGTCCCATGTCTCCAAGTCAAGTGATCGCCGACAAGCAAGCCACCCATCATGGAGATAATAATGAGAGAGCAAGCCAGCAAAATGAGAGCGAGCGCCACATGCCCAAATCGAGCGCCTCCATGATGAGCGAAAAGAAGAACTTAGTCCTATTTGCCACCAAAAGGGAGATAAGAGGAGTGTGTGAGAACCCATCTAGTGTCCTACACTACGTCCTTTTGTGCAAGGACAATGAACCACAAGCTAACACCTCTCACACTCTTCCTCTAGTGTTGTCTTCTCTTTTGCAGGAATTTCATGATGTTTTCCCCGACGAGCTACCTCCGGGACTACCTCCTCTACGAGGCATCGAGCACCGCATCGACCTCATCCCCGGAGCACCTCTTCCAAACAAAGCTCCCTACTGTGTCAACCCCAAAGAAACCAAAGAAATACAAAGGCAAGTAAAGCATCTCATAGACCATGGACATGTGTGTGAAAGTTTGAGCCCTTGTTTCATCCCGGTCATTCTTGTGCCAAAACGAGATGGTAGCTTTCGCATGTGCTCCGATTGTAGACCTATCAATGCTATCACCATTCATTATAGGTATCCCATTCCACGCCTTGATGATATGCTTGATGAACTTAGTGGTGCCACTATCTTTTCAAAAATTGATCATAAGAGTGGTTACAATCAAATCCGCATACAAGAGGGTGATGAATGGAAAACCGCTTTCAAAACCAAGTTTGGGTTATATGAATGGTTATTTCATGCCTATGGGTCTATCGGAAGCACTGGGTACTTTTATGCGTCTTATGAATCATGTCTTTCGCCCTTACATTGGTGTGTTTGTTGTGGTCTACTTCGATGATATCCTTGTTTATAGCAAATCTCTTCAAGATCATGTCACCCATGTTCGAACCATTTTACGAACACTTTGAAAAGAGCATCTCTATGCTAATATGGAGAAATGCCTTTTTGGCGTTGATAAGCTTGTTTTTTTGGGGTTTGTTGTCTCTTCTAAGGGTGTTCATGTAGATGAGTCCAAGATCAATGCTATCAAGACTTGGCCCCAACCAACCAACTTGCATCAGGTGCGTAGCTTTCTTGGCCTTGCGGGTTTCTATCGTCGCTTTGTGAAATATTTTAGCACCATTTCCTCGCCTTTGCATGCTTTGAGCAAGAAGAATGCGCCTTTTGTTTGGGGACCATCCCAAGATACCACTTTTAATGAGCTTATGAATTTGCTTACTCATGCTTCCGTGCTTGCATTACCCACCTTTGACAAACCCTTTGAGATTCATTGCGATGCTAGCGGTAATGGCATAGGAGGTGTGTTAATGCAAGAGAAGCGCCCCATAGCTTACTTTAGTGAGAAACTCTCCAGAGCACAACTCAATTACCCCATATATGACAAAGGGCCAAACCAAGTTGAACAAGCGTCGTGCTAAATGGAGTGAATTTATTGAATGGTTTCCTTATGTCATCAAGTACATTAAAGGTAAGGAAAACATTGTGGCGGATGACCTTTCCCGCATATGCATGCTTGTTACTCAACTTGAATTGGATGTCATTGGCTTTAAGCATATAAAAGACTTGTATGAGCATGATCCTACTTTTGCTACTCCTTATGCCAAGTGTTTGATGCACACCTCTTGGGAACTGATGAGGACATGACTACCTTGGATACGACCAAAAATATTGCATACATGCATATTCGTCAGGTGATTTCTAATGCAAACTATTCAATAATCTATTTATGTTATCCAGAACAAAAATACTTCACACACTTTTGTGTTTTGTCTAATTGTAGGTGTATGGGACATTTGTACAATCCACATATGAAGATAAGGGAAAAGGAGAAGTTTAGGTTGTGTTCAAAAAGTCCTCTCACGTCACTTTTGGGCCAAGAGAAGATAGAGTCCAAGTCTCTCACGTTCTGGATTCAGATTCGGACTGCACAGACATACCTGACTCAAAATGCCAACAACTTTTTCATACAGACTCCGAATTGGGTGATTATTTTTTTGTTGGAAACTAGATTTCGTGATCTTTCCAACCTAATTGGATTGACCTTCAAATTCGTCCGGGGCATTGAGTTACGGACAAAACAATCTGACGTTGCAGCAGAATCCGAGTCAAACTACAAGCCCAAAGGTGTTGCATCACCTCCACTTGGGCCCATGAGCCTTGTACGACCTAGGGTTAGTTTTAGGCTGCCTTGGGACGTCCTCCCACCTCCTTGGCCTCCACCCCTTGCTCCTATATAAGTAGATCCATCTAGTAGCTTTTTCCTTGGAATTTGCTTAGTTAAAAGTTAGCCATTGCAATTTCGTGTACTTCGTTTGTGTCCAACGACCAGACCAAGACCGCTTCCGGATCCCCACCATTATCAATACTTTATATATATATGCAATATTCAGATTGCTTTATCATATTCTTGCTCGTTCTTTGATTGCTTGCAGGAATAGACCTTCTTGGTCAGGCTGACCGTGCTTCCAGCATCGTCAATAACCTCAGGAGATTGGTTTAGCGATTGCTAAGGCACAACGTCGTGCACGTTTGTAGTTGGATCGTCAAAGTCGTCTCCACCAAATCGATAGTTATCATCTCATCGAAAGATCGGGACCCTCGCCTCTATCAAGTGGTATCAGTTTTCAGGTTGCTCGATGAGAATTTCCAGTTTTCCTAGATTAGATTTATTTTCTTACCTATTGTCCAAGAAAAAGCCACAAAAAAGAGTTAGATCTATTCATCCTTGGTCCAAGCCAGTCTGAGCCTTTGCAATTTTCGTTTCATTGCTTGCATAGTTGAATTATCGGTTGCATCGTCGTGTCGAGTTGCTGGTCTTAGTGTCTAGTTCGTTTAGAGTTTCGAGTTCTGTTCACATTAGTCACGCCACCGCTACATCATTATCTCTTCCGCTGTCCACCACCCATCCATCAATTTCCACCATGTGCTACCCACCATTCATTGTCATAATAATAGTTGAGATCGTTCACATCTTCACTTGATCCAATCTGCATCTTATCTAGTTTGTTTTGGAAAGAGGGAGAAAAATAGAGAAAAAAAACGAGAGAAAAAAGAGAAAAAAAGTCAGATAAAAAAAAGGAGAGAAAGAAAAAAAAGTGTGAGTAAAAAAAGAGATAGAAAAAACAAAATTCGGATCTTTTCAGACTCAATCTCGTAGTTGAATTCGGATTGGAATCTGTTTTGTTCACTGTTTAGTAAAACAGGCATAACTTCCTCATACGAAGTCCGTTTTGCCTCCGAGAGTACTCAAACGAAAGCTAGCGACGAGCCGCATCTAAATAGTTGAAGAAGCAATTTCAATATTTGGCACCTCAAAATCGGCTTCGAAATAGGTCTTTTTGCCCTCCGAAGTTCATGAACACAGCTTATTCCAGTTTTTCAGGACAGTTTTCAAATTTTTTGACTCCTCATATCAACTCGGAATTGAGTGATTCCTTTTGTGTTTGAAAGCTTGAGTCAATACCATTCTTGAAAAAACAAATCAAAAAAATCGGCACAAACTTTTTCAGAGGAAAGTTGGAGACAAAGTTGTTGATATATCCTGCTTGGCTGTTGTTTCACATCATTATCTTTACTGCCGTTGTGATCTTCACTTATATCTTACTGTCCAGAGCTACTTAGTATCCTTCATTGATGCTAGTTGTGCTACGATGTGACCTCATTAGTGTTCTAGGCTCGCGTCTCTAGTTCGGTCTAGCCTAGGACCAGCACAGTACCGCCGTTGAGCGTTTATTCAACATTGCATCTCTGGATTGATTATTGCTAATTTTTTGCTACCATATATAGCCAACCCAGCTCCACATATTTCTACACCGTGTATACGCACGTTCCCCTGGCAATCGCTTTACACAATCTTCGGAGTTATTTGACACCGCTGGTTTCCTGTCACCACCTGCCGCATGGTAAGAACTTGTAAGATATTGATATTTGCTTTACTGTGAGCACTTTACAACCACATCCTAGTAGTTCATAGGAACATTATTCTCGAATTTTGGTTCTTATTTCTACTAATCATGACAGGTTCCAGAGATAGAAGTTCTTGGACGACAGACACATCTTCACCATCACGAGAGTTGGGACAACACACACAAGCATATGGTCAGGTTATCTCTTTACCATCATTTGAGGGTAGATTTAATCATGCTATTTATCTAGCTTAGGAGCTTGAAGTAGAACAAGTTTTTAGTCACCATGATTTTTCTGAACTTGAGAGAGTACGAGCTACCATTAGAGCATTTACTGGTTTTGCTTCTGTTTGGTGGAGTGTACATTGTAAGAAAAACATTGATAACCAAGCCACAACTTGGAAAGTTTTGAAAGCTGTAATGAGACAACAATTTTTTCCTCCTTACTATCGTCGTGAATTGCGTCGCAAATTGGAGCAATTAAAACAAGGCAGTAACACTATTCATGCTTACTACCAAGAGTTCAAATCTTATATGCATCATTGTGACATAGAAGAATCTGAGGATGATACAATGAATAGATTTTTTGGTGGTTTGAACCATGATATTCAGGCAAGATTTCAGTATATTCCTTGTTGCATTACTGGTATGTATGTCCGTGCTTGTACCTTGGAGAGACAGATACAAGAGGATGCATTGGGTGACTACAACAACTACTATTCAAGTTCATGCTCACCACCACCGGTTGGTTACTCCACTATTGCACCTACTAGAGCAGCCCCACCTTGGATTGTGAGCGCGATATCATCTCAAGAGTATGGTACATTGTCAACGTCCGTACCTACATCAGCTACATCTCTGCGAGGTAACAGTAAAGGTATTGATGATATAACTTCACATGAGAATGAAGCATGCCTAGTTAACTTGAATGCATCATGTGTTGAGTTACCTATTGATTTGAGCACACCACCTATTTTAGAGACTCTTGTTACTGTCATGAATGCGTCATGTGATCAAACAACTGAAATATCAACAATTTTGAGTGCACCCATTGAATTAACTGTTGATGCAAAAGAACCAATGTTTAATCATTTTGATATGACCTCTAATCTTGATGATGATTCTGTGTCCAATGACTTATTACATGTTTGCTTATTTAAGCATGTTGTAGCATGTAAATTTGATGCAAGTAAGGTTTATTCATCGAAGTTAGGATGGATTAATGATGAACATTGCCAATCTTTTGAAGTGAATAAGAGCTTCACTTATATGTGCAAACTGAGTTCCAATATTTTCATGCCTTCTACTTCTTGTGATAATTTTTTGGCTTTAGATTTTATGAACAATGAAAGTTACTCATGTATACATGTGACATATGTGCAAAAATCAAGGGAAGTTAAAATGGATGACATATACATATACAACATGTACACCTTGTCTGTTTTGTTAGCCACATTTCAGATTAAGCAATGCCGAGGACGGCTTTGTTTTCAAAAAGGGGAGGATGATGAGGACATGACTACCTTGGATACGACCAAAAATATTGCATACATGCATATTTGTCAGGTGATTTCTAATGCAAACTATTCAATAATCTATTTATGTTATCCAGAACAAAAATACTTAACACATTTTTGTGTTTTGTCTAATTGTAGGTGTATGGGACATTTTTACAATCCACATATGAAGATAAGGGAAAAGGAGAAGTTTAGGTTGTGTTAAAAAAGTCCTCTCACGTCACTTTTGGGCCAAGAGAAGATAGAGTCCAAGTCTCTCACGTTCTGGATTCAGATTCGGACTGCACAGACATACCTGACTCAAAACGCCAACAACTTTTTCATACGGACTCCGAATTGGGTGATTCTTTTTTTGTTGGGAACTAGATTTCATGATCTTTCCAAGCCAATTGGATTGACCTTCAAATTCGTACGGAGCATTGAGTTACGGACAAAACAATCTGACGTTGCAGCAGAATCCGAGTCAAACTACCAGCCCAAAGGTGTTGCATCACCTCCACTTGGGCCCATGAGCCTTGTACGACCTAGGGTTAGTTTTAGGCTTCCTTGGGACGTCCTCCCACCTCCTTGGCCGCCACCCCTTGCTCCTATATAAGTAGATCCATCTAGTAGATTTTTCCTTGGGATTTGTTTAGTTAAAAGTTAGCCATTGCAACTTCGTATACTTCGTTTGTGTCCAACGACCAGACCAAGACCGCTTTCGGATCCCCACTATTATCAATACTTCATATATATTTGCAATATTCAGATTGCTTTATCATATTGTTGCTCGTTCTTTGATTGCTTGCAGGAATAGACCTTCGTGGTCAGGCTGACCGTGCTTCCAGCATCGTCAGTAACCTCAGGAGATTGGTTTAGCGATTGCTAAGGTGCAACGTCGTGCATGTTTGCAGTCGGATCGTCAAAGTCGTCTCCACCAAATCGATAGTTATCATATCATTGAAAGATCGGGACCCTTGCCTCTATCAGGAACGCTATTACATCAAAGATGGATATCTTATGAGAGCTAACAAGCTTTGCATCCCCGAGTCTTCTCTTCATTTGTTGCTTTTGCAGGAATCTCATGGAGGAGGCTTAATGGGACATTTTGTACATGACAAGACTTCCGCCACGCTCTCCAAGAACTACTATTGGCCCAAGATGTTTCGTGACGTCAACCGCTTCACCAACCGATGCTCTACATGTCGCAAAGCTAAGTCTAAAGCTCAATCCCATGGCCTTTATATGCCTCTCCCAATTCCATATCAACCATGGGAATACGTTAGCATTGATTTTGTACTTGGATTTCCTAGGACTATAAATGGAAAGGATTCGGTATTTGTCGGTGTGGACCATTTCTCTAAGATGGCACATTTCATTCCTTGCAACAAGATAGACGATGCTTCACATGTTGCTAATCTCTTTTGTATGGAAATATTGCGTCTACATGGTGTGCCAAAGACGATCGTCTCGGACCGCGACGTCAAGTTCCTTAGCTACTTTTGGAAGACCCTATGCACCAAGCTCGGAATCAAGCTACTCTTCTCCACGGCGTATCATCCACAAACCGACGGCCAAACGGAGGTGACCAACCGCACACTCTCCACTCTACTTCGAGTACTCATCAAGAAGAACATCAAGGAGTGGGAGGAGTTCTTACCTATCGCCGAGTTCGCCTACAACCGAGCAAGACACTCAACAACCGGCAAGTCCCCCTTCGAGGTCATCTATGGATTCAACCCATTGTCACCATTGGACATTCTTCCTCTACCACTCCAAGAGCGCATCAATTTGGACGCAAGTGCACATGTGACTCATCTCAAGAAGGTGCATGAATATACAAGACATACTATCGAGTGCCAAATACAATGACTTGCGACCAAACTCAACTTCAACAAGCAACCTATGGTATTCAACATTGGAGATCTCGTGTGGCTACACCTTCACAAGGACCGCTTTCCCCAAGAACGCAAGTCCAAACTTCGACCATGAGCGGATGGACCTTTCAAGGTGCTTGCATGCTACAACGACAATGCTTACAAGATCAACCTCCCGTGTGACAAGTACCACGTGAGCAATATCTTCGATATCAAGGACCTCTCGCCCTTCCATGGTGATGAAGAATTTGATCCGAGGACTGATCTTCCCCAAGGGAGGGGAGATGATGCGGAGCATCCCAAGGTCATCCCCATGGACCTACCTACGTCCCCTACAACACCACTTGGACCAATGACAAGAGCCCAAGCGAAGGCTATCAAAGATAAGGTGAACTCACTCCTCTCCGAACTACCACTTTCCATGCATGAGAATTGGCTACTACCTCAAGTGGAAACCCTATGTGTGATCGGGTGCTTGGAGGAAGGCCACGGACCAACTACACTCAACGGACAAGACGGTGAGGATGCCAAGTTCATGGGACAAGAAGAAGAACTGCTCGAAGTTCTCAGGCTCTGGACGTCTGACAACCTCCAGGCTCCGGACGTCCGGCCCCCTTCGGACGACCGACGCTTCCACACCCAAGCCAAAAACCATGGACTTCCGATGCCCCACGGACGATCGACGCCTAGACGTCCGACCGAAGACCACCCGAGCCGAATTTACGGACGTCCGACAGGCACCGGACGTCCGGACCCTCGCGAGCCTCCAGATGACCGGTGACTCCCAGACGTCTGACGCCTGTGCGCTACCATGTGTTGGGCCGCAGCCCATGTACCCCCCACTTTGCCCCTTTTTGCACTAAGACTATAAATAGACCTCCTATTTCTCCTAGCTAGGGTTAGCATTGGTTTAGCTCATATTTAGAGATAGAGCATTGCTCATCCACGTCGGATCTACTCCACAAGAGAGACTGCGGCCCCTCTTCGGAGAAGATCCCTTTGGATTCAAGACCCCTCTAAGGGAAGATCCCCTCATGGATTCAAGACCTCCTCACGAAGAAGACCAGCTACCCTTGTATCGTCCCTAGTTGATCGTGTACCGTGTGATCTCTTATGTACTTGAGGATCTAGCACATGTGTGACTATTTCTTGTTGGTTTAGTGTTTCTCTTGTGTTTCCCCCATGTATTCCTTCGTTTCCCTCCTCGTTTTCTTTGTGTTCATTGCGGGATCCGCTCCTTTCGTGAAAGATCGGCCGATTAGGGTTCCACCCTACATCAGACACACTTTAGCTCCGCCTACTTCAAGAATTGACCCCTCGTGGGCGCAGGGGACGAGGCAGAAATATTTTCTCCATAGCTTGAAATGGGCTTCACATACTAGGAACATCTCGTAGAGAGCAATAAAGCCAGAAATATGTAGAATTGATCTTGGGTGGGGTTGTGGAGTTGGATCTAGTAAAATTCTAGTAAACCCCTTAAGAAAGGGTGAATGGGGAATCCTATACCTCTTAGAAGAAACGATACAAAACATACCCTCTCATCCTTATTTGGATTGGGAAAGTTCTCTGCAAAGGCCTCGCCACCGGCCGAGGTCAGCCTAGTGCAGATGGGTACAAGATCTACGGCAGGGAGATACCCTTGCTGCTGGAGGTCGCACAACTGAAGCCGCGAGACGGAGCAACTCGGCCAATCGCCCGAGAGTTGGCCATGGGGGCGCGAGGATGAACCAGGGGCATCATCCATGTCGCTTGAGGATTTTCTTCTAAGCAAGATTGGGGTTCTTGTGACGAATAGATCAATGCGCATGTGGCCTATTTGACGGTGAAGATTCTAGCCCTTGGTGGGTGTTTTTGTAAAAGACACGGGGTTGCTCGCCTACTGACGGACGCACAGAAATTGAGGGTCGCCCTATAAAAAGTTAATGGTGAGGGACCGCCTCGATTGAATTTATTGGTGGCCGAACTATTAAAGCCAGCCAAATAAGAAAATGGGGAACTCGCCTCGCAAGCCAAAGACTTAACGGAACCACGGGGTGATCAATGGTGGAGAGCTCCGGCATTGAAGGATAGTTCAGGGGCTACTGTGGGAGTCCTAGATTAGGGTGTCCTCGGGGTGCCGGCTCATCTCACGTGGCATAGTTGGGCCGCACCGTATCCGGATTGAAGACTTCTTATGCCTTGAAGTGCACCCGAAGTCATGATGGACGATCTGATATTTCCTTCATGTAACCGACTATCTGTAAACCCTAGTACCCCTGGTGTGTATATAAACCAGGGGGCTTAGTCCGTAGAGCCTATAGGAACAATCACCATCATACTAGTTAGGGTTTAGTTTGTCTAGTCTTGTGGTAGATCTACTATGTAACCCCCTTATACACAAGAAATATAATCAAGTTGGACGTAGGGTTTTACCTCTTTGAGAGGGTGCGAACCTGGGTAAACATCGTGTCCCACGTCCCCTATTCCCCATCGATCCAAGGTCCACAGTTCGGGACCCCCCCCCCACTCGAGATCTGCCGGTTTCGACACCGACAACGAGAGCGATGATGTGCCATCTTCGGCCTTCATCCACAGCGACAGTGACGAGATGATCGAGCATGGGATTTTCCCTTCAGTTATGGAGGAGAGTGCTACCTCTTGAGCATCATTGGTTTTCCCTTCAAGAGGAAAGGGTGAAGCAGCAAAGTACCGTAAGTATTTCCCTCAGTTTTTGAGAACCATGGTGTCAATCCAGTAGGATACTACACGCAAGTCGCCTAGTACCTGCACAAACAAATAAGAACCGTGCAACCAACCCGATAAAGGCGTTGTCAATCCCTTCATGGCCACTTGCAAAATTGAGATCTGATAAAGATAATAAGATAAATATTTTTGGTATTTTTGTTGTATAGATTGCAAAATAAACAGCGACAGAAATGGCTAGTTGACGGGAAACTAATATGATGTAAAGTAGACCCGGGGGCCATAGGTTTCACTAGTGGCTTCTCTCAAGATAGCATATAATACAGTGGGTGAACAAATTACTGCCAAGCAATTGATAGAAAATCACATAGTTATGAGAATATCTAGGCATGATCATGAACATAGGCATCATGTTCGTGTCAAGTAGACCGAAATGATTCTGCATCTACTACTATTACTCCACACATCGACCGCTATCCATCATGCATCTAGAGTATTAAGTTTGTAAGAACAGAGTAACACATTAGGCAAGATGACATGATGTAGAGGGATAAACTCAAGCAATATGATATAAACCCCATCTTTTTATCCTCGATGGCAATAATACAATACGTGCCTTGCTGCCCCTACTGTCACTGGGAAAGGACACCGCAAGATTGAACCCAAAGCTAAGCACTTCTCCCATTGCAAGAAAGATCAATCTAGTAGGCCAAACCAAACTGATAATTCGAAAAGACTTGCAAAGACATCAAATCATGCATATAAGAATTCAGAGAAGAATCAAATATTATTCATAGATAAACTTGATCATAAACCCATAATTCATCGGATCTCGGCAAACACACCGCAAAAAGAATTACATCGAATAGATCTCCAAGAACATCGAGGAGAACTTTGTATTGAGATCCAAAGAGAGGGAAGAAGCCATCTACCTAATAACTATGGACCCGAAGGACTGTGCTAAACTACTCACACATCATCAGAGAGGCTATGGTGTTGATTTAGATGCCATCCTTGATCGAATCCCCCTCCAGCAGATCGCCGAAAAAGGTCCCCAGATGTGATCTCACGGGTACAGAAGGTTGTGGCAGTGGAAAAGTGGTTCTGTGGCTCCCCTAGATGTTTTCAGGGTATAAGAGTATATATAGGCGAAAGAAGTAGGTCGGTGGAGCTACGAGGGTCCCACGAGGGTGGGGGGCGCGCCTGCCCCCCTGGGCGCACCGCCCTACCTCGTGGCCGCCCCTTTGCTTCCTTGACCTCCATTCCAAGTCTCCTGGATTACGTTTGTTCCAAAAAGATCCTCGCGAAGGTTTCATTCCGTTTGGATTTCGTTTGATATTCCTTTTCTGTGAAACACTAAAATAGGCAAAAACAGCAATTTGCACTGGGCCTTCGGTTAATAGGTTAGTCCCAAAAATAATATAAAAGTCCATAATAAAGCCCATTAAACATCCAAAACAGATAATATAATAGCATGGAACAATCAAAAATTATAGATACATTGGAGACATATCAAGCATCCCCAAGCTTAATTCATGCTCGTCCTCGAGTAGGTAAATGATAAAAACAGAATTTTTGATGTGGAATGCTACCTAACATAATTTTCAATGTAATTCTCTTTATTGCGGCATGAATGTTTAGATCCAAAAGATTCTAGATAGAAGTTTAATATTGACATCAAAATAATAATGCTTCAAGCATGCTAACCAACCAATTACGTCTTATCAAAATAACATAGCCAAAGAAAGCTTATCCCTACAAAATCATATAGTTTGTCCATGCTTCATTTTCGTCACAAATGCTCCCATCATGCACAACCCCGATGACAAGCCAAGCAATTGTTTCATACTTAGCCTTTTCAAACTCTTTCAACTTTCACGCAATATATGAGCGCAAGCCATGGACATAGCACTATGGGTGGGATAGAATAAAATGATGGAGGTTGTGTGAGAAGACAAAAAAAGAGAAAGTCCCACATTGACGTGGCTAATCAACGGGCTATGGAGATGCCCATCAATTGATGTCAATGCAAGGAGTAGGGATTGCCATGCAACGGATGCACTAGAGCTATAAATATATGAAAGCTCAACAAAAGAAACTAAGTGGGTGTGCATCCAACTTGCTTGATCACGAAGACCTAGGGAATTTTGAGGAAGCTCATCATTGGAATATACAAGCCAAGTTCTATAATGAAAATTTCCCACTAGTATATGAAAGTGAAAAAAAGGAGACTCTCTATCATGAAGATCATGGTGCTACTTTGAAGCACAAGTGTGGAAAAAGGATAGTAACATTGCCCCTTCTCTCTTTTTCTCTCATTTTTTTATTTGGGCCTTTTTTGTTTTTTTGTTTTTGGCCTCTTTTTTTGTCCGGAATCTCATCCCGACTTTTGGGGGAATCATAGTCTCCATCATCCTTTTCTCACATGGGATAATGCTCTAATAATGAAAATCATCACACTTTTATTTACTTACAACTCAAGAATTACAACTCGATAGTTAGAACAAAATATGACTCTATGTGAATGCCTCCGATGGTGTACCGGGATATGCAATGAATCAAGAGTGACATGTATGAAAGAATTATGAAGGTGGCTTTGCCACAAATTCGATGTCGACTACATGATCATGCAAAGCAATAAGACAATGATGGAGCGTGTCATAATAAACGGAACGGTGGAAAGTTGCATGGCAATATATCTCGGAATGGCTATGGAAATGGCATAATAGGTAGGTATGGTGGCTGTTTTGAGGAAGATATGAGGAGGCTTATGTTTGATAGAGCGTATCATATCACGGGGTTTGGATGGACCGGCGAAGTTTGCACCAACTCTCGAGGTGAGAAAGGGCAATGCACGGTACAGAAGAGGCTAGCAATGATGGAAGGGTGAGAGTGCGTATAATCCACGGACTCGACATTAGACGTTAAGAACTCACATAATTATTGCAAAAATCTACAAGTAATCAAAACCAAGCACTACGCACATGCTCCTAGGGGGATAGATTCGTAGGAAAATACCATCGCTTGTCCCCGACCGCCACTCATAAGGAAAGCAATCAAAGAACACATCATGCTTCAAATTTGTCACACAAAGTTTACCATAACAACTATCAAGTATTTCTCAATTCCACAATTACTCAAGTAGCACGACTCTAATATTACCACCTTTATATCTCAAAACAACTATCAAGTATCAAACTTCTCATAATATTTAATGCACTCTATATGAAAGTTTTTATTATACCCATCCTGGATGCCTATCATATTAGGACTAATTTTATAGCCAAAGCAAATTACCATGCTGTTCTAAAAGACTCTCAAAATAATTTAAGTGAAGCATGAGAGATCAATAATTTCTATAAAATAAAACCAGCACCACTCTCTAAAAAGATATAAGTGAAGCACTAGAGAAAAATTATCTAGCTCAAAAGATATAAGTGAAGCACATAGAGTATTCTAATAAATTCCGGTTCATGTGTGTCTCCCCAAAAGGTGTGTACAGAAAGGATGATTGTGGTAAACTAAAAGGCAAAGACTCAAATCATACAAGACGCTCCAAGCAAAACACATATCATGTGGTGAATAAAAATATAGCCTCAAGTAAAGTTCCCGATAGACAAAGACAAAAGAGGTCATCCCTTCCGGGGCATCCCCAAGCATATGATTTTGGTTGTCCTTGAATTTTACCTTGGGGTGCGTTGGGCATCCCCAAGCTTAGGCTCTTTCCACTCTTTGTTCCAAAATCTATCAAATCTTTACACAAAAACTTGAAAACTTCACAACAGAAAACTCAACAGAAAATCTCATGAGCTCCGTTAGTATAAGAAAACAAACCACCACTTTAAGGTACTGTAATCAACTCATTATTTATTTATATTGGTGTTAAACCTACTGTAATCCAACTTCTCTATGGTTCACACCCCCCGATACTAGACATAGATTCATCAAAATAAGCAAACAACACACGAAAAGCAGAATTTGTCAAAAACAGAACATTCTGTAGAAATCTGGAGGTTTCGGATACTTCTATAAATCCAAAAATCCTGAGAAATTAGGACTTCCAAAATAATTTGTATATTGATCTACTGCAGTTGGAATTGGTATTTTATCACTCTCTGGTAAAAAAATGAAAATTATTCTCATGAGCGCATACTTTCTATTTCTTCAGCAAGATCAAATAACAATCACCCAAGAAGATCCTAAAGGCTTTACTTGGCATAAACACTAATTAAAACATAAAATCACAATATAACAGAGGATAGATGATTTATTTATTGCTAAACAGGAACAAAAAGCAAGGAACAAAAATAAAATTGGGTTGCCTCCCAACAAGTGCTATCGTTTAACGCCCCTAGCTAGGCATAAAAACAAGAATAGATCTAGGTATTGTCATATTTGGTATGCAATCCATCTGTGGCTCTCATAATAGATTCATAAGGTAATTTAATTTTCTTTCTAGGAAAGTGTTCCATGCCTTTCCTTAACAGAAATTAGACTCTAATGTTTCCTTCTATGATGTCAATAATTGCACCAATCGTACGTCACAAGGGCGATACTATCACCACGGTAATGGAATCATTTCCGCCAAATGTGACATTCAGAAGGGATTTATTTGGACCTAGACTACAATTTTGGAATATCCTACTCCAACGGTTGTCCACAGTGCAATTGTCACATGGGTCTGATGTATTCCGATGGAACCTACATGGGAATGGACAGTTCTCAGTAGAGTCTATGTGTAGAGTGTTAATCCAGTCTGATGTGCCAGTTGATAATAACAAGAAGATCTGGAAGATGAAGATACTGCTTAAGAATAAAATCTTCGCATGGTATCTTCATCATGGAGTCATTCTTACTAAAGATAACCTTATTAAGAGGAATTGGCATGGAAGTCCACAATGTGTCTTTTGTCACCATGATGAGACAATAAAACATTTATTCTTTCAATGCAAATTGGCTCATTCTATATGGTCAGTCATCCAAATAGCTTCTGGCTTGTATCCTCCTTGTAGTGTTGCTAATGTATTTGGCAACTGGCTACATGGGATTGATCACAGGTTTAGAACCCTTCTCAGGGTGGGAGCGCTTGCCGTTATTTGGTCGCTTTGGCTATGTAGAAATGATAAGGTTTTTAACGATAAAAGTACTTCTCTTATGCAGGTTATCTACATATGTACCGGGACTCTTCGTTTATGGTCCTCTCAACAACGTGTGGAGAATCGAGACCTGTTTATGGAGGTGTGTACACGATTGGAGGCTACAGCGAGGAATACTTTTACCCAACATGGGTGGCAGCATGATCTCAGGATTGCCCCCCTCCCTCCGCTTTAGGCGTTATACGGATACTGCATGTTTTCCTTGTATTTCGCTTTTTTCATTTGAATGAGAGGATATTGTTTGGCTGTGTGCATCTTAGCTATGCAGAGGCCTGGTGTAATGCTTAAATCTTTTAAGTAATAAAGCGCCCCTTTTTGAAGAAAAAAATGCACCAATCGTTCTAAGGAAAGGTCTACCAAGAATAATAGGACATGTAGGATTGCAATCTATATCAAGAACAATGCGAATGGAAAAAGGGCGAAAGGCAAGGGTGAAGTGGGGGAGAGGAAAACGAGAGGCAAATGGCAAATAATGTAATGCGAGGGATAAGAATTTGTGATGGGTACTTGGTATGTCTTGACTTGACGTAGATCTCCCTGGCAACGGTGCCAGAAATCCTTCTTGCTACCTCTTGAGCATGTGTTAGTTTTGCCTTGAAGAGGAAAGGGTGATGCAACAAAGTAGCGTAAGTATTTCCCTCAGTTTTTGAGAACCAAGGTATCAATCCAGTAGGAGACTACACGCAAGTCGCCTAATAACTATGGACCCAAAGGTCTATGGTAAAACACTCACACCTCATCGGAGAGGCTATGGTGTTGATGTAGAAGCCCTCCGTGATCGAATCCCCCTCCGGCAGATCGCCGGAAAAGGTCCCAGATTGGATCTCACGGGTACAGAAGGTTGCGGCAGTGGAAAAGTGGTTTCGTGGCTCCCTTGGATGTTTTGAGGGTATAAGAGTATATATAGGCGAAAGAAGTAGGTCGGTGGAGCTACGAGGGGCCCACTCTGCGGAATACAACTACTTTGACCCAATCCTAGAAATGGACGAGGTATTGGAGTTTGTTTCTCCTAGACTCCTAGTCATTCCGGAATAGAATGGCTTGACAGACCACAAGAATAAGAGGTATCGATGAGCATGAATGCCTGACATGCTCTTGACTATCAAATGATAGACGGAGATTAGGATACAACTAAAGAGAGGGATAACTCAAGGAACATATATCTTTCTGAGTTGTGGATGCATAGATTAGTATGTCGAGCAAAGTTCAGCATTTCTTCCGGATAACCCATGCAGAAAGGTAGAACTGGCAGATTCACAATGTAGAATGGATAACTCATCAAGAGCACTCTGGTTGTGATCTTTTGGTTCAAAAGAACTTCTGCCATAAGCAGTTCATGGTATTAGGAAGAAGGAAATACCACGGACCTCGAGGACTATCGCAAGGTTACTAATATCCTAAAGGAACTAGAAAACACGATCAACAAGAGGTAAGTGGAGTGGATCTAGGGTCAAGAACCCAGGGGTAGAATGCCTACTAACTAAGTGGCATCACGGGATGCTTTCAAGAATGGTGGCCACAATCATCGCACTGGGACACAAAACATGGCTAGGTTACTATATGATCCCCTAAGACACCTAAGATCATAATAATAACTCCAACATATATGTTGAGGCAATAGAGTACCTCAACTCAGCAATTAGTGTGATTAACGTGGCCTAAAGGAACATCGAACCAGAGGGAAAAGATTTTGCAAATGCATCAGACGGTATAGAAACCTGGGACGACTCGGACAACATAATGGTTGTAAATGCTCAAAAACATTTGAGACATCCTGTGAAATAGTGGCATGACCACTCAATCATCACAATATCAAAGTTCTGAGGCCAGCTATGAACACACGGAAGTAGTAGAAACTGAACTGAGTCTTGAAACTATCAACTCTATAAGTCGATGGATTAGTAACGCGTCATCCTAATAGATAGATGAGAAGGCCTAGTTCTTACTCCCCGTAGAAAAGAAGAGGTTGACTCAGAACAGAAGGGCATAAGGTAAAGGAGTAAAAAGAGCCTTACGTTCCCTTCCACAATCAATTCCCTTATATAAATAAAGCATTTCTAGACACAACTCCGACCATTTTGGCTTGGTAATCCTGCAGGCAGTCAGGCTCTGATACCAAAGCTGTCAGGACCCCGATTCTAAGTCACACCGATCTAGCCTGTAACAGCTCATATCACTTTGTGGCCTCACGCACAGTATCCCCACGGGTGTCGCCTTACCATGGCCCGGGACCGTTTGCGCCTTTTGGCTCACGTATATGATAGTGTCGCTAGCATCCATATGACGGAGAACCCAGGCCGACATGACTAGTCATGAACCCAAAGTGGCACTAACTTACAGGGACAGGCATACATGAATCAACATCAAGCATGTCGGTCGGCAGCATGTGAATCCGGGCTGTAGCAACTGGGCTAATAGGACTCCGGGAACCCGGGCTGTAGTAGGCTAGCAGGACTCCGGATGTCACCGCGTGACATTTCCCTGAAGGGACAGACACTGGAACAATGTGAATCACATGTAGTAGTAATGGGCTAGCAGGACTCCGGTGAACCGGGCTGTAGCGGACTACTATGGCTCATGGAAGCACAAGACTACATTTCCCCATAAGAGAGGCTACCAAGGATAAACAACTAGGTTGTCGGATCCCACACATACCAAGCATTTCAATCATACACACAATATGCTCGATATGTGTAAATACAACATGGCATCACAACATAACTCTACGACTCAAGTATTTATTCATTAGGCTCCGAAGAGTCAGATATTACAAACATGGGTCTGATGAACCAACATACGGAGCATGCAAGCAACAAGCGGAAGCATAAACATGTCTGAGTACAGACAAGTACAAATGAAAAAGGCTGAGAAGCCTGACTACCTACAAGACCCTCCCAAGGGTACAAGATCGTAGCTGAGGTAACAAGCTAAACGTCGAAGTCCACGCGAAACTACTAGCGAGACTGAAGTCTCTCTGCAAAACATAAATTAAGCAAACGTGAGTACAAATGTACTCAGCAAGACTTACATCAGAACTAACTACATATGTATCATTATCAACAAAGGGATGGTGGGGTTTAACTGCAGCAACCCAGCTTTGACTCGGTGGCTATCCTGAACTACGACTACAAGTAACTCATTTGTGGTGGCGCACACGAGTCCACATATTCACCATATCAATACACCACTATGGATCCGCTCCCGTCTCCCTACGAGAACGCCATCCATAGCACTCACGCTTATCTTGCGCATTTTAGAGGATTCACTTTCACTTGTCTATGAATGATGCAAGGGGTCCAAGTTTCCATATCTGAGGAATCTGGCTATTCGAATAGATAATGATAACCCTGCAGGGGTGTACTTCTTCACACACGCTCTCGCCACTTACCACCATGTACACGTCGTGTACCTCGGCAACCTTCAAGCCGAAGCCTAGTGAGGGAGTCGGCCATGACCTGACTCACCACACAAGTCTCTCGTCCAGGTTTATCGCCTATTCAGGTTCCATCCGCAAGGAGATCCGGCCGGGGTGTCGCTCACGGCCCCAAACGATGTGAGTAGGGTTCCCAAGCCCACCATCCGGGTGCCACTTGGTACACCATGCCACTGTGCCTAATCTGTCCCAAGCCCACCTGTACCAGGTTCCACTTGGTAGACTACTAACACTACCTACAAACACTAGAAACTAGTTGCAACTCCTGGACAGAGATCGAGTTGATTAATAAGTCGAGAGGGGTCGAATTATCGGAACCCAAGGTGTGGTAGTAACTGTTCATGGATCACAAACACAGAACTCAGTTCCTGAGGACGGCTGCAATGAGACAACCCACCATGTACTCCTACATGGCCTCTCACCGCTACCTTTACCAAATCGTGTTCACACACTTAGCTCTCAACGGTAGGACATGTTCACCATGTTCCAATTCATTCCCGATGAATCAGACCTGACTCAACTCTAAGTAGTAGCAGGCATGACAACAAGCATGAATGAGTAGGCACATCAGGGCTCAAACAACTCCTACTCATGCTAGTGGGTTTCATCTATTTACTGTGGCAATGACAGGTCATGTAGAGGAAAGGGGTTCAACTACCGCAGCATGTAACAGTTGAATCGTTGTTGTCCTAATGCATTAAAAGAGAGCAGGAGCGGGAGAGTGGGATTGTATCGGAATGAACAAGGGGGTTTTGCTTGCCTGGCACTTCTGAAGATAGTATAGTTCTTCATCGGTGTCATCGGTCACATCATCGGAACCACGTCTATCGAGAGAGGACAACACCGGCAATCAAGGAAGAACACAATCAATGCAATGCAACAATATGATGTATGATCATGACATGGCAACATGCTGGTGTTTGGGCTAATGCATCTAGCAACCAGGTTAAATGAAGTTGGTTTGAACTAAAGGTTCAAATTCAAACTCCATGTAAGGCATTTCAAATGCCATTTATTGATTTGTCCAATTCAGCAGCTATAAGTTGTTCTAACATGCATGAGAATTCCGCAGATGGATAGACTGGATTTTTCTGATCATTTTTCATATATAAATTATTTCATTTGGAGTTATGGTTGATTTTCTATGATTTTTTGAAGTTTTGAGCATTTTCTGAAATTTCTAATTTATTTAGAAATATGAAAATTCCAGTAAATGTATTTACGATGTCAGCACTGCATCATTGTGACGTCAGCAGGTCAACTGCACTGACCCATGTCAAACCTGACCTGTGGGTCCCGCATGTCAGTGTCACGGTGCTTGTTAGGGTCACTGGCGTGTGGGGTCGGTCAAGGGCCACGTCAGCAAGGTCAACGCTGACGCGTGGGGCCATTGTGATTAGTTAAAACTAAACAGGAACTAAACAGTGGTTAATTAAGTTCAGAAAATAAACTAAACTAATTTAACAGGGTCTGGTCCCAGATGTCAGTGGCACAGGGGAGGTCAAATCCCGGTCAACCGGGGTCAAACTCGCTGGAGTTGACCCGCGGCTCGTCGCCGGTGAAGCCCGAGATGGCGGAGGGGCTTGAGATTTGCCCACAGTTGACCAAATCGGTTGTGGTTTGGTCCTTCGCATAGCTGGCGGAGTTCCGCATCAAACAGTGGCGGTGGGTAGTGCTGGGGTGTACGGAAAGTGGCAGGCGGCGAGGTTTGGAGGCAGCCAGAGATCGGGCTAGGTCGGGCTCGACGCTAGCGTGCGCAGGAGGATGAACTGGTGGGAGCTGCGGCCTCCTGGGAACATGCAGAGCATGCGAGCGTTCTCGAACACAAGCCGCTACGGGTGTGACCATGACTATGCCATGGCCAGCAGTGAGAAGCTTTCGGCCTTGATGGTTAACCCGGCTACGGCACACGAACGGCGAGAAGAACAGGGGAAAACGGGCATGAGCTCACTGCGGTTTTGTTGGTGCAGCTGGCGAGCTCGGGGACAGGCTATGGACGATGAATCGGTGATGGCGATCAGCGGTGCCCAAGGTTGAAAGCGAGCGCGATGAGGATGCTACGGTGCGTCCCGGCTTGCCTGGCTCGGGGGAGAAGACGAGGACGACATCGCAGAGCTCGTGGGAACAACGGCGGGGCGAGCGGGTAGCTGTGGCCACGGTGGTTCTTGTCGGCGGTCACGGTGCGTCCGGACGGTCACGGGAGAGAGAGTCAGAGAGGGGATGGGGACGAGCAAGCGGTCGAGGAGGGCGAGGGGGAGTGCATGGCGCCCTTGGGTGCCTCCAGCGGCGAGTAGGTAAGCAGGAGGTGGTCTCGCGCGTGCACGCGCGTCGGGCATGCGCTCGTCCCCCTGGCAGAGGAGGAAGACGATAGGGGAGGAGGCGGTGGTGGGCTGGGCTGCCAGGTGGGCTGGCCAGGTGGGCTGCGACAGGTAAGCCAGGTAACTCTCTCTCTCTTTTATTTTTGTTTTTCTATTTTCTGTAATTGTGTTTGGCTTTATTAAAAATTCCAGAGCATTTCCAAAAATCATGCAACTGACTGTGGCCACTGTTTGGAATATTTCCAACAGTAAACATTTCAGTTTGTGATTATTTGGGCATTTAATATATTTATAGGATTTAAATGCCCAAATGCAAATACTATATGATTTAATTCAGTGACCCCCAATTGACCTAGAAAAATGTGCAATATTTTTGGCAGAGGTTCAAGACCAATCCAAAGATGATGAACATTTTTGGGAAGGTATTTTGGGTTCATTGAGAGTATTTTTATTTGAACCTAGTTGAATTCATTCTAATGCTAGGGTTTGGTCAATCCCCATTTCAACTTAAATTGAATTTAATCATGATGCAACAAGATGTAAAACACTAGGCAGTACCAAAAGCTAGGAATGTGACAACTCACCCCTACTAAACAAGAATCTCGTCCCGAGATTCAAGTTGTGAGGTAAGAAGACAGAGGGACACAAGCTAACACATTCTTCACGATCCAGATGTCTTTCTTGAGGATGTTGATTTGATAACTCAAGTCGATCTTGTAGGATCGAAAGTATGTCTAGAGGGGGGTGATTAGACTACTTGACCAAATAAAAACTTAACCTTTTCCCAATTTTAGTTCTTGGCAGATTTTAGCTATTTTAGGACAAGTCAAGCAATCATCACACAATTCAAGCAAGCATGCAAAGAGTATATTGGCAGCGGAAAGTAAAGCATGCAACTTGCAACAATGTAAAGGGAAGGGTTTGGAGAATTCAAACGCAATTTGAGACACGGATGCTTTTCCCGTGGTTCGGATAGGTGGTGCTATCCTACATCCACGTTGATGGAGACTTCAACCCACAAAGGGTAACGGTTGCGAGAGTCCATAAAATGAAGAGTCTTGAGCTTTTGATCTTGAGCCAATCCTTTGTCCTTAGCATTTTGAGGGTTCCACTTTCACATCCATGCCATGCCAATCATTGAGCTTTCCTGAAATAATCATCTTGGAATAGCATTAGCTCAATGAGCTATATGTTGTTATGAATTACCAAAACCACCTAGGGATAGTTGCACTTTCAATCTCCCCCTTTTTGGTAATTGGTGACAACATATAGATCAAAGCTTCGACAAATGATAATAAGCATGAAATATATCGTCGCTTTGAGAAGTATGTGATAAGTAAGAGCTCCCCCTAAGTTTGTGCATATTTAAAATTTGCTTTGGACTGCAAATGCACAAGGAGTTAGAGTCATGGGTTGCTCTTCCATGTCACATACATCTTGGTGGAGCGCTTAAAATGATAAGAATGAAATACATGCACTCATCACCAAGAATAGTGAATGATCACATAAGATAGATAAGATAATAGCATTAAGCAAGCATTAAGTGTAGCTTATGATCAAACACATGATCATCAATGTCTCGCAAGCAATGACATTGTATCTCAAGCACTCAAAAGCAAACAAGTTCGAAAAACCACCAAATAAAGCAAGAGAGAAAAAAATAACACTCTCTCTCTCTCGAAGCCTATGATCTATACATCTTCTCCCCCTTTGGCAACAAGTTACCAAAAAGTTCCTAGAAAATGCATAGTGCTAGATCGACGCTCAGGCTTGATCTTCTGGTGGTGGTGGAGTCTGGATCACTCCAAGGACGAAGGCTTCTGTAGATGCTGAAGTAGACGCTGGAGTTGGAGCTGAAGTAGATGCTGGAGCTGGTGGAACTGAGGCTATAGCTAGTGCAGAAGTGGTGGCTCTTGTGTCAGCAACTGGCACGGCAGACGACCTCGGACCTCGTGGCACTCTGGCAAAGGCATGAGTGGTAGTCCTGCCTCTCCTCTCCTGCATGTCATCCTGGAGCTGCTCCACTGCAGTCTGAATCTCTGTCACCTTGACATCCAAGTCATAGAACTTTTGTTCCATGATTATCTCTAGGATTTCCTGGTTCTGATTTAGGGTGGCTAGTCCTTTCTCAATCCGCAGGGTGGATGCAATCAGGTTACCAAGCTGCTCTTGTTTAGTTTTCAAGAAATACTCAGATCCTCTCATCTGAGGGTGGTGCATCTTGGCAGCTTTCTCCTTCCTTGCCTTCTCCTTCTTTGCTTGTGCTTGGGCAGACGATGGCTCATTCTCAGTCATGACAACTTGATTGTCCTCAAAATCTGGACGGATGGGCAGGTGTTCCTTGTCCAATAAATATATGCCCGTGCCCATCTTAGAGTTGATGAGCTCCTGAATCTGAGGGGCATATCCACAGCTCCTCTTCTGATCTGCTGCAGTCCTCTTGATAGTCTCTACTATGAGGCTCATGACCTTGAACTTCTGTGGCACATCAAAGACATGAAGCAAGTTGATTGCATGGCCTCTGATCATCTTGTGATCTCCAGACTTGGGCAAGAGAGTGTGCCTCAATATCCAATTGATTGTTGGCAGCCCTGACAGAAGATAGTGCACTGAGCCAAATTTGAAAGTGTCAAGAGCTTCATTTGGAATTTCCTTGTACATGTTGGACATTGAGTTGTGAGTCCATCTTCTTCTTGGCATAAATGTCCAAGTCATCTGCTTGCTCCTCTGGGGCATTGATCAGTTGAGCCCATTCAGCAACTGTAGATTGGTACCTCGTACCCTCAGACATCCAAGTTATCCTCCCATCTGGATAAAAGTGTGCCGTGGAGTAGAATTGCATGATAAGCTCCTCGTTCCACTTTGTGAGCTTCTGCCCAACAAAGTCAGCAACTCCACAAGCACTAAAGCTGTCATACACTCCAGGGTAGTGTTCCTCATTTTCCTTCATGTAGGGTCCAGTCGACCCATCTCATGTCACAAACAATGGGCTTCTTATCTAGCAGCACTGTCTCATAGAAGTCCTGCTGTTCCTTGGTGTGAAATCTGTAATCCACAGCAGTCCTTCTCCTTGAAGCATATGGATCTGCTTCTCTCCACTTCCTCAGCCCTGAATCTCTCCTGAGCTTCATGTCCTCAGCCACAGGATGAGCATCGTTGTGGTCTGGGATCTTGGGCTTGAGCTTTCTAAGAACTTGCTCTTCATCCTCTTCTTCAGCAACAGTCTCAGGCACTCGGGCCTTGTTCTTCTCAGCTGCAGGAATGCTCCTTGTATTCCTCTTTGGTTTTGGCTTGGAGGCAGCTTTGGGCTTAGATGCAGTAGCCCCTGATCTTATGGCATCACCCATCAGCTTGGGTGCCTTAGGTGCTGGTGCAGCTACCTCTTCTTCCTCTTCCTCTTCCATAATGGAAGCCTTTCCAAGCACTCTGGCTACGGTCTTCTTGACCCTTTCCTTCCTCTTCTTGCCTTCTGCAGCAACTGGCTCTTTGGGAGTGGGATTCTCAGTTGAGGCTCTAGCCTTTGACATAGGCTGCCTGCCTGCTGGCCTTTTGATCTTTAGACCTGGCTTTGTGCCTTGAGCTGGCTCAACTCTCTTTGATGTGGCCTCTTCCTCTGCCACATAATCTTCATCTTCAGAATCAGAAGTTCTCTTCTTCCTTTGTCTAGTGGCAGCTTTTGGCAGATTGCTTGGGGTACTTCTGCTGCCATCATCTGAAGAGCTGGAGGGACTAGTGCCCTCACTCATCTGCACTTGCTGCTCTGACAAGTTCTGGCTGTCACTCTGATCAGACATGCTGCAAGCTCTGACTGCTAACCCTGTGAATAGTTTATAGATGAGGTAGAATAGATGAGCATCACAAAATGCAGAGATTTTTGCAAAAGAATGATCCAAAAACTTAGTTTTAGTTTCCCACTGAAAACATCTCGGATCTACCGATTTTTAAACTCGGTGATACCAAAGCAGTTTTGGCACCTAAACTAGTGAACTCGGTTGGACCGAGTCACAGTTCGGTGGCACCGAGACTGCTAGGGTTTAACAGAGTTCTAAAATCGGTCACACCGATAAGTAATTCTCGGTCAGACCGAGTCTCACTTGTGCAATGGCATAAGCGAAATCGGTGGGACCGAGTTGAAAAACTCGATGGGTCCGAGATGGTTTCGGCGGAAACCTAACCCTAAAATTTTCGAATCAAAGCTAATCTACGGGTGTATTGACTGGATAGGAGTGTTTCAATCGTGGCAAGAATCATGATGATCACAATGTGCTGAGAATTGGATTGGAGAATAGCACAAAGATCGAGTCCATACCCTAGCTCGGCGGAGACTCGCTACAGCGGCAACGGCGGGGCAGAATTCCCGTTGACGGCAACGGAGACCAGCGACTGGAGGCGGCTGGCGGCGAGAAGACGATCCGAAGACCACGTTGGCAGAGCAGGCTATCGCGCGGGCGAAGGGGTTCGGAGAAATTTCCAAATTTTGCCCGTGACTATATATAGCCCGACCCTGTCGGTGTGACCGAGTGGAACAACTCGGTGGCACCGAGATTCATAACTGCATGCAGTTACTGAAACTCGGTGTGACCGAAATGTTCAAATCGGTTGCACCGAGATCGAAAACCTAGATCAACTTAATGATCTTGGTAGGACCGAAAGTGGGGTATCGGTCAGACCGAGAATCATAAAGAGGTTTTGGAAGTTTAAGTGTATGACGAATCGGGGACTCCGAGCGCTCCTCACACAGAGTGGTTCGAATCTGATGTGATCAAATTTTGTGATGCAGCATGAATAGAGTTTGAGACGAGAAGAGCATAGATAGCTAGAGGAGGTTCTTAGGCATTCTTGTCCATCCACTTGGCAAAGGAAATAAACCCAAACGATCAAAACAACAAGTGGATGTCCTCGAATTAGTAAAATATGCAACCAGCATGCTCACACAATAAGATGGCAAATGAAATATGTGGCAAGGAATGCACAACCAATTCTAGCATCTATCAAGCAATTTGCGATGACAAGGTCATCTATATATGAGTATATTGACTTAGGAGTCAAGTGAAAACACTTGATCATAGGTCATACTCATCGTTTAAGCTCAAGTGGGGTTACCACTTTTACATAAAGCATTGTTGTGTTCACATCTTTAGAGTTGCTTTAGCTCAAGTCTTAGAGTAAAGCTCCCCCTAGATGTGATATCCCCCCTTGGAGGGATGAACTAACCTTGGGTTTCGTCGATGATGACTTCATGTACATGTTGAAGATGTGGATGCTCAATGTTGATGTAGATCACTTGGAGCTATCCATTTGAGTGAATCGCACTTTCAATACCTACATGGGTTAGTCCCACAAGGAACAAACAAGGATATCCATAGACATAGAGTGATGCACACACAAGATGATGTCCATGAAAACTTTTAGGTTACCTTGTCCCTTGTCTTACCAGCAAGAGGGTTTGTCACTCCTTGAACTAGTGTACGATGTGGAAGTTGATTGCACTTGTTCTTGCCAAAATGATAAGAGTGAAGTATGTTGGCGGAGTAACCCTCAAGAACTCTCTAGTTCTTCTTCTTTTGTATCCACATCATCTTGATGGGAATCCTTGGAGTTGTAGTCGTACTTGATGAAGTGGAACTTGAAGTAGTCTTGGGAATCCACTTGACTAAGGTCTTAGGAGCTTCTTCAAATGCGTCAATTTCCTCCTGAAGCTTGTCCTTGCCTTTATTGCTTGTAGTCTTGTGGTGGAAGATCATCTTGAGCTTGTGTCCCCTTGAAAGAAGTATCATACTTCTCTTGTTGAGGAACAAACTTTGTCTTGGGGTATTGATCTTCTTCCCACTCAACTCCATTGGCATTGAACTTTCGTTCAAAACCAACGCCTTGATTCTTCCGGTGCATTCCTTGCTTGCGCACAATTTCCTCGAATTGCTTGCTCCCGGCAAGGCTTTTGTACACTCCTTTCTCTATAATTCCATTTAATAAGCTATTTTCTTGCTCAAGTGTAACTTGGCTAAGAGAGTCATTAGTGGAATCAAGAGAACTACTAGAAGCAACAATATTGGATTTAGCATGATCATTGTTACTGCTAGAGGAAGAATCTTTCTTGTTCTTGTTACTAGACTTGACTTGAGGCATGTAAGTGGATAAGAGTAAATGCTTGGCAATGTAAGAAGAACTTTTCTTGCGGAGATCATCATTGATTGCTTTTAAGAACTCATGCTCTTGCTCAAGATTGAGCTTTTCAAAGCGTAATTTCTCATGAGCTCTTAAAAGTTCTCGATGATCTTCGAAGGTAGTTTCATGAGCTAACTTAAGAGTGTTTAGTTCTTTAGTTAGAGCCTCAATCTTTTCCTTATCATTGTCATTAGCATGATTAATTGACATTTCATCATAGTATTCATCAATAGAGTTGTCAATAAGCAAATCATCACCTAACAAGTCATCTTCATCACTATTGAAATCAACATACTCGGGGTGTGTTACCTTAGGACCTTTGGCCATGAAGCATCTTCCAATTCCTTCATTTGGTGAGTCAAATATGTCGTAGGAGTTGGTTGACACAAGTGCTAGACCGGCAACACCTTCATCTTGAGTATCTTCGGAGTCGGAGTGATAACTTCTCTCGGAGTGGCTGTCAAAGTCGGAGCCGGATACCCATTCACCAACATGAGCCTGATGTCTTCGTCTTGTGTAGCTCCTTGATGATTTTTCCTTCCTTTCTGAATCCTTGCTTCTCCGTGAGTATCTTCGTTCATAACGATCATCTCTACTCCTTGTCCCTCTTGGTGGTGATTCTTTGCTTCTTCTTTTTGGAGAATCTTCTCTTCTCTTGTAGGGAGCCGTACACTCATTGGAATAGTGTCCGGGTCTTCCACAATTGTAACAGTTTCGCTCTCGACTAGAAGATCTTTTGTCATTGTAGGACCTTGACTTGAAGCTTCTATCTTTGCTTCTACTCTTGTAGAACTTGTTGAAGTTCTTCACCATTAAGCTCAATTCTTCATTGAAGTCTTGTTTCTCACTTGATGATGTAGGGGCTTCACATGAGGCTTTATAGGCACCACTTGATTTGTTGTGAAGTTCCTCTTTATCCTTAAGTGACATCTCATGAGCAACAATTCTTCCAATCACCTCCGTTGGCTTGAGATCTTTGTAATTGGGCATCATTTGGATCAATGTGCACACGGTATCATATTTTCCATCCAAGGCTCTTAGAATCTTCTTGATGATGAATCTATCGGTCATCTCTTCACTTCCTAAGCCGGCAATCTCATTTGTGATGAGAGCAAGACTAGAGTACATTTCAGCGACACCTTCACCATCCTTCATCTTGAACTTGTCAAGTTGGCTTTGAAGCACATCCAACTTGGATTCCTTGATCAATCAAAGTGTCCCAAATTTCCTTCGCATTCTCAAGACGGCTGATTTTGTTGAATTCTTCGGGGCACAATCCGTTGAAGAGAATATCACAAGCTTGAGCATTGTATTGCAACATCTTCAACTCATCCGCAGTAGCTTCACGGTTTGGTTCTCTCCCATCAAAGAAGTCACCTTGCAAACCAACACACACAATAGCCCAAACGGCGGGGTTATGTCCAAGAATATGCATTTTCATTTTATGCTTCCAACTAGCAAAATTAGTACCATCAATGTAGGGACCTCTACGGTGATAATTTCCCTCGCTAGACGCCATACTCTCCTAGGTTGTGAAACCAAGGCTATGGCCATCAAAAGCTATGGAGATCAAAGCAAATGGAGACCAAAGCTCTGATACCACTTGTAGGATCGAAAGTATGTCTAGAGGGGGGTGATTAGACTACTTGACCAAATAAAAACTTAACCTTTTCCCAATTTTAGTTCTTGGCAGATTTTAGCTAGTTTAGGACAAGTCAAGCAATCATCACACATTTCAAGCAAGCATGCAAAGAGTATATTGGCAGCGGAAAGTAAAGCATGCAACTTGCAAGAATGTAAAGGGAAGGGTTTGGAGAATTCAAACGCAATTTGAGACACGGATGTTTTTCCCGTGGTTCGGATAGGTGGTGCTATCCTACATCCACGTTGATGGAGACTTCAACCCACAAAGGGTAACGGTTGCGAGAGTCCACACAAGGCTCCACCCACAAAGGGTAACGGTTGCGCGAGTCCACACAGGGATCCACCCACGAAGGGTCCACGAAGAAGCAACCACCCACAAAGGGTCCACGAAGAAGCAACCTTGTCTATCCCACCATGGCCATCGCCCACACAGGACTTGCCTCACTAGCGGTAGATCTTCACGAAGTAGGCGATCTCCTTGCCCTTACAAACTCCTTGGTTCAACTCCACAATCTTGTCGGAGGCTCCCAAGTGAAACCTAGCCAATCTAGGAGACATCACTCTCCAAGAAGTAACAAATGGTGTGTAGGTAATGAACTCCTTGCTCTTGTGCTTCAAATGATAGTCTCCCCAACACTCAACTCTCTCTCATAGGATTTGGATTTTGTGGAAAGAAGATTTGAGTGGAAAGCAACTTGGAGAGGCTAGAGATCAAGATTCATATGGTAGGAATGGAATATCTTGGTCTGAACACATGAGTAGGTGGTTCTCTCTCAGAACATATGAGTTGGAATGGTGTGTGTGTTCTGATGGCTCTCTCTTCGAATGAAGAGGAGGTGGAGGGGTATATATAGCCTCCACACAAAATCCAACCGTTACACACAGTTTTCCAATCTCGGTGGGACCGAATCAACAAACTCGGTCGGACCGAAAATGTAAACCTAGTGACCGTTAGAGATTTTCGGTGGGACTGACATGCAACTCGGTAGGACCGATATGGTTAGGATTTGGGCATAACGTAATCTCGGTGAGACCGATTACACAAACTCGGAGAGAACGAATTTGGTAATTAGCTAACCAGAGAGTTGGTCAGGCAAACTCGGTGGGACCGATTTGCTCTTTCGGTGAGACCGAAAAGTTACAAAGGGGAAACACTGAATTTACATTGCAATCTCGGTGGGACCGATTCGCTCTTTCGGTGAGACCGAAAAGTTACGAAAGGGAAACAGAGAGTTTCCAATCCCATCTCGGTGAGACCGAGATCCCTATCGGTAGAACCGAATTGCTAGGGTTTGGCAGTGGCTTATGACAAGTGAAACTCGGTGGCGCCGGATAGGAAGAATCGGTAGGACCGAGTTTGGCTTAGGGTTTAGGTCATATGTGGATATGGGAAAGTAGTTGAGGGTTTTGGAGCATATCACTAAGCATATGAAGCAAGAGGCTCATTAAGCAACACCTCATCCCTCCTTAATAGTATTGGCTTTTCCTAAAGACTCAATGTGATCTTGGATCACTAAAATATAAAATGAATAGTCTTGAGCTTTTGAGCTTGAGCCAATCCTTTGTCCTTAGCATTTTGAGGGTTCCACTTTCACATCCATTCCATGCCAATCATTGAGCTTTCCTGAAATAATCATCTTGGAATAGCATTAGCTCAATGAGCTATATGTTGTTATGAATTACTAAAACCACCTAGGGATAGTTGCACTTTTAATCTCCCCCTTTTTGGTAATTGGTGACAACATATAGATCAACGCTTCGACAAATGATAATAAGCATGAAATATATCGTCGCTTTGAGAAGTATGTGATAAGTAAGAGCTCACCCTAAGTTTGTGCATATTTAAAATTTGCTTTGGACTGCAAATGCACAAGGAGTTAGAGTCATGGGTTACTCTTCCATGTCACATACATCTTGGTGGAGCGCTTAAAATGATAAGAATGAAATACATGCACTCATCACCAAGAATAGTGAATGATCACATAAGATAGATAAGATAATAGCATTAAGCAAGCACTAAGTGTAGCTTATGATCAAACACATGATCATCAATGTCTCACAAGCAATGACATAGTATCTCAAGCACTCAAAAGCAAGCAAGTTCGAAAAACCACCAAATAAAGCAAGAGAGAAAAAAACAACACTCTCTCTCTCTCTCTTGAAGCCTTTGATCTATACATCTTCTCCCCCTTTGGCAACAAGTTACCAAAAAGTTCCTAGAAAATGCATAGTGCTAGATCGACGCTCAGGCTTGATCTTCTGGTGGTGGTGGAGTCCGGATCACTCCAAGGACGAAGGCTTCTGTAGATGCTGAAGTAGACGCTGGAGTTGGAGCTGAAGTAGATGCTGGAGCTGGTGGAACTGAGGCTGTAGCTGGTGCAGAAGTGGTGGCTCTTGTGTCAGCAACTGGCACGGCAGACGACCTCGGACCTCGTGGCACTCTGGCAAAGGCATGAGTGGTAGTCCTGCCTCTCCTCTCCTGCATGTCATCCTGGAGCTGCTCCACTGCAGTCTGAATCTCTGTCACCTTGACATCCAAGTCATAGAACTTTTGTTCCATGATTCTCTCTAGGCTTGCCTGGTTCTGAGTTAGGGTGGCTAGTCCTTTCTCAATCTGCAGGGTGGATGCAATCAGGTAACCAAGCTGCTCTTGTTTAGTTTTCAAGAAATACTCAGATGCCTCCTCTTGGGTTGGCATCTTGGCAGCTTTCTCCTTCCTTGCCTTCTCCTTCTTTGCTTGTGCTTGGGCAGATGATGGCTCATTCTCAGTCATGACAACTCGATTGTCCTCAAAATCTGGATGGATGGGCAGGTGTTCCTTGTCCAATAAATATATGCCCGTGCCCATCTTAGAGTTGATGAGCTCCTGAATTTGAGGTGCATATCCACAGCTCCTCTTCTGATCTGCTGCAGTCCTCTTGATAGTCTGTACTATGAGGCTCATGACCTTGAACTTCTGTGGCACATCAAATACGTGAAGCAAGTTGATTGCATGGCCTCTGATCATCTTGTGATCTCCAGACTTGGGCAAGAGAGTGTGCCTCAATATCCAATTGATGGTTGGCAGCCCTAACAGAAGATAATGCACTGAGCCAAATTTGAAAGTGTCAAGAGCTTCATTTGGAATTTCCTTGTACATGTTGGACATTGAGTTATGATCCATCTTTTTCTTTGGCATAGAATGTCCAAGTCATCTGCTTGCTCCTCTGGGGCATTATGAGCTGTGCCCACTCAGCAACTGTAGATTGGTACCTCGTACCCTCAGACATCCAAGTTATCCTCCCATCTGGATAAAAGTGTGCCGTGGAGTAGAATTGCATGATAAGCTCCTCGTTCCACTTTGTGAGCTTCTGCCCAACAAAGTCAGCAACTCCACAAGCACTAAAGCTGTCATACACTCCAGGGTAGTGTTCCTCATTTTCCTTCATGTAGGTCCAGTCGACCCATCTCATGTCACAAACAATGGGCTTCTTATCTAGCAGCACTGTCTCATAGAAGTCCTACTGTTCCTTGGTGTGAAATCTGTAATCCACAGCAGTCCTTCTCCTTGAAGCATACGGGTCTGCTTCTCTCCACTTCCTCAGCCCTGAATCTCTCCTAAGCTTCATGTCCTCAGCCACAGGATGATCATCGTTGTGGTCTGGGATCTTGGGCTTGAGCTTTCTAAGAACTTGCTCTTCATCCTCTTCTTCAGCAACAGTCTCAGGCACTGGGGCCTTGTTCTTCTCAGCTGCAGGAATGCTCCTTGTATTCCTCTTTGGTTTTGGCTTGGAGGCAGCTTTGGGCTTAGATGCAGTAGCCCCTGATCTTATGGCATCACCCATCAGCTTGGGTGCCTTAGGTGCTGGTGCAGCTACCTCTTCTTCCTCTTCCTCTTCCATAATGGAAGCCTTTCCAAGCACTCTGGCTACGGTCTTCTTGACCCTTTCCTTCCTCTTCTTGCCTTCTGCAGCAACTGGCTCTTGGGGAGTGGGCTTCTCAGTTGAGGCTCTAGCCTTTGACATAGGCTGCCTGCCTGCTGGCCTTTTGATCTTTAGACCTGGCTTTGTGCCTTGAGCTGGCTCAACTCTCTTTGATGTGGCCTCTTCTCTGCCACATAATCTTCATCTTCAGAATCAGAAGTTCTCTTCTTCCTTTGTCTAGTGGCAGCTTTTGGCAGATTGCTTGGGGTACTTCGGCTGCCATCATCTGAAGAGCTGGAGGGACTAGTGCCCTCACTCATCTGCACTTGCTGCTCTGACAAGTTCTAGCTATCACTCTGATCAGACATGCTGCAAGCTCTGACTGCTAACCCTGTGAATAGTTTATAGATGAGGTAGAATAGATGAGCATCACAAAATGCAGAGATTTTTGCAAAAGAATGATCCAAAAACTTAGTTTTAGTTTCCCACTGAAAACATCTCGGATCTACCGATTTTTAAACTCGGTGATACCGAAGCAGTTTTGGCACCTAAACTAGTGAACTCGGTTGGACCGAGTCACAGTTCGGTGGCACCGAGACTGCTAGGGTTTCACAGAGTTCTAAAATCGGTCACACCGATAAGTAATTCTCGGTCAGACCGAGTCTCACTTGTGCAATGGCATAAGCCAAATCGGTGGGACCGAGTTTTTCAACTCGGTGGGTCCGAGATGGTTTCGGCGGAAACCTAACCCTAAAATTTTCGAATCAAAGCTAATCTACGGGCGTATTGACTGGATAGGAGTGTTTCAATCGTGGCAAGAATCATGATGATCACAATGTGCTGAGAATTGGATTGGAGAATAGCACAAAGATCGAGTCCATACCCTAGCTCGGCGGAGACTCGCTACAGCGGCAACGGTGGGGCAGAATTCCCGTTGACGGCAACGGAGACCAGCGACTGGAGGCGGCTGGCGGCGAGAAGACGATCCGGAGACCACGTTGGCAGAGCAGGCTATCGCGCGGGCGAAGGGGTTCGGAGAAATTTCCAAATTTTGCCCGTGACTATATATAGCCCGACCCTGTCGGTGTGACCGAGTGGAACAACTCGGTGGCACCGAGATTCATAACTGCATGCAGTTACTGAAACTCGGTGTGACCGAAATGTTCAAATCGGTTGCACCAAGATCGAAAACCTAGATCAACTTAATGATCTCGGTAGGACCGAAAGTGGGGTATCGGTCAGACCGAGAATCATAAAGAGGTTTTGGAAGTTTAAGTCTATGACGAATCGGGGACTCCGAGCGCTCCTCACACAGAGTGGTTCGAATCTGACTTGATCAAATTTTGTGATGCAGCATGAATAGAGTTTGAGACGAGAAGAGCATAGATAGCTAGAGGAGGTTCTTAGGCATTCTTGTCCATCCACTTGGCAAAGGAAATAAACCCAAACGATCAAACCAACAAGTGGATGTCCTCAAATGAGTAAAATATGCAACCAGCATGCTCACACAATAAGATGGCAAATGAAATATGTGGCAAGGCATGCACAACCAATTCTAGCATCTATCAAGCAATTTGCGACGACAAGGTCATCTATATATGAGTATATTGACTTAGGAGTCAAGTGAAAACACTTGATCATAGGTCATACTCATCTTTTAAGCTCAAGTGGGGTTACCACTTTTACACAAAGGGTAACAGCTGCGCGAGTCCACACAGGGCTCCACCCACGAAGGGTCCACGAAGAAGCAACCACCCACAAAGGGTCCACGAAGAAGCAACCTTGTCTATCCCACCATGGCCATCGCCCACACGGGACTTGCCTCACTAGCGGTAGATCTTCACAAAGTAGGCGATCTCCTTGCCCTTACAAACTCCTTGGTTCAACTCCACAATCTTGTCGGAGGCTCCCAAGTGACACCTAGCCAATCTAGGAGACACCACTCTCCAAGAAGTAACAAATGGTGTGTAGGTAATGAACTCCTTGCTCTTGTGCTTCAAATGATAGTCTCCCCAACACTCAACTCTCTCTCATAGGATTTGGATTTTGTGGAAAGAAGATTTGAGTGGAAAGCAACTTGGAGAGGCTAGAGATCAAGATTCATATGGTAGGAATGGAATATCTTGGTCTCAACACATGAGTAGGTGGTTCTCTCTCAGAACATATGAGTTGGAATGGTGTGTGTGTTCTGATGGCTCTCTCTTTCGAATGAAGAGGAGGTGGAGGGGTATATATAGCCTCCTGTAGGATCGAAAGTATGTCTAGAGGGGGGTGATTAGACTACTTGACCAAATAAAAACTTAACCTTTTCCCAATTTTAGTTCTTGGCAGATTTTAGCTATTTTAGGACAAGTCAAGCAATCATCACACAATTCAAGCAAGAATGCAAAGAGTATATTGGCAGCGGAAAGTAAAGCATGCAACTTGCAAGATTGTAAAGGGAAGGGTTTGGAGAATTCAAACGCTATTGGAGACACGGATGTTTTTCCCGTGGTTCGGATAGGTGGTGCTATCCTACATCCACATTGATGGAGACTTCAACCCACGAAGGGTAACGGTTGCGCGAGTCCACACAGGGCTCCACCCAAGGGCAACGGTTGCGCGAGTCCACACAGGGCTCCACCCACGAAGGGTCCACGAAGAAGCAACCACCCACAGAGGGTCCATGAAGAAGCAACCTTGTCTATCCCACCATGGCCATCGCCCACGAAGGACTTGCCTCAGTAGCTGTAGATCTTCACGAAGTAGGCGATCTCCTTGCCCTTACAAACTCCTTGGTTCAACTCCACAATCTTGTCGGAGGCTCCCAAGTGACACCTAGCCAATCTAGGAGACACCACTCTCCAAGAAGTAACAAATGGTGTGTAGGTAATGAACTCCTTGCTCTTGTGCTTCAAATGATAGTCTCCCCAACACTCAACTCTCTTTAATAGGATTTGGATTTGGTGGAAAGAAGATTTGAGTGGAAAGCAACTTGGGAAGGCTAGAGATCAAGATTCATATGGTAGGAATGGAATGTCTTGGTCTCAACACATGAGTAGGTGGTTTTCTCTCAGAACAAATGAGTTGGAATGGTGTGTGTGTTCTGATGGCTCTCTCACTAAATGAGAAAGAGGTGGAGGGGTATAAATAGCCTCCACACAAAATCCAACCGTTACACACAATTTACCAATCTCGGTGGGACCGAATCAGAAAACTCGGTCTGACCGAAATAGTAAACCTAGTGACCGTTAGGAATTTCGGTGGGACTGACATGCAACTCGGTAGGACCGATTCGGTTAGGGTTTGGGCATAATGTAATCTCGGTGAGACCGATTACACAAACTCGGTGAGACCGAATTTGGTAATTAGCTAACCAGAGAGTTGGTCAGGCAAACTTGGTGGGACCGATTTGCTCTTTCGGTGAGACCGAGTGGAACTCGGTGAGACCGAAAAGTTACAAAGGGGAAACACTGAGTTTACATTGCAATCTCGGTGGGACCGATTCGCTCTTTCGGTGGGACCGAAAAGTTACGAAAGGGAAACAGAGAGTTTGCAACCCCATCTCGGTGAGACCGAGATCCTTATCGGTAGAACCGAATTGCTAGGGTTTGGCAGTGGCTAATGACAAGTGAAACTTGGTGGCGCCGGATAGGAAGAATCGGTAGGACCGAGTTTGGCTTAGGGTTTAGGTCATATGTGGATATGGGAAAGTAGTTGAGGGTTTTGGGAGCATATCACTAAGCACATGAAGCAAGAGGCTCATTAAGCAACACCTCATCCCTCCTTGATAGTATTGGCTTTTCCTAAAGACTCAATGTGATCTTGGATCACTAAAATATAAAATGAAGAGTCTTGAGCTTTTGAGCTTGAGCCAATCCTTTGTCCTTAGCATTTTGAGGGTTCCACTTTCACATCCATGCCATGCCATGCCAATCATTGAGCTTTCCTGAAATAATTATCTTGGAATAGTATTAGCTCAATGAGCTATATGTTGTTATGAATTACCAAAACCACCTAGGGATAGTTGCACTTTCACCTCCACAGAAAATCCAACCGTTACACACATTTTTCCAATCTCGGTGGGACCGAATCAACAAACTCGGTCGGACCGAAAATGTAAACCTAGTGACCGTTAGAGATTCTCGGTGGGACTGACATGCAACTCGGTAGGACCGATATGGTTAGGGTTTGGGCATAACGTAATCTCGGTGAGACCGATTACACAAACTCGGTGAGACCGAATTTGGTAATTAGCTAACCAGAGAGTTGGTCAGGCAAACTCGGTGGGACCGATTTGCTCTTTCGGTGAGACCTAAAAGTTACAAAGGGGAAACACTGAATTTACATTGCAATCTCGGTGGGACCGATTCGCTCTTTCGGTGAGACCGAAAAGTTACGAAAGGCAAACAGAGAGTTTGCAATCCCATCTCGGTGAGACCGAGATCCCTATCGGTAGAACCGAATTGCTAGGGTTTGGCAGTGGCTTATGACAAGTGAAACTCGGTGGCACCGGATAGGAAGAATCGGTAGGACCGAGTTTGGCTTAGGGTTTAGGTCATATGTCGATATGGGAAAGTAGTTGATGGTTTTGGAGCATATCACTAAGCACATGAAGCAAGAGGCTCATTAAGCAACACCTCATCCCTCCTTGATAGTATTGGCTTTTCCTAAAGACTCAATGTGATCTTGGGTCACTAAAATATAAAATGAAGAGTCTTGAGCTTTTGAGCTTGAGCCAATCCTTTGTCCTTAGCATTTTGAGGGTTCCACTTTCACATCCATGCCATGCCAATCATTGAGCTTTCCTGAAATAATCATCTTGGAATAGCATTAGCTCAATGAGCTATATGTTGTTATGAATTACCAAAACCACCTAGGGATAGTTGCACTTTCAGATCTTGACGTCTTTGCTTTCGAGATCTTCATCCAACACGAGGACAAAAGAGCGAGACATGTCTACATGGATGGATCATCCTAATGATCACAAGATCTACTCACGGAATGAGACGTAGAAACATCTCTCGAGCTGAGACACGAAACATACATCCAAAGGGATGGAGTGAAGCGGATGACGAAGGTTCACTAGGTAGACAACAATTTCACACTTAAGGAGGTGGTGATCGGTTGTCAACGTAGCGAGGAGTTGATTTGCCATGATACCATAACGAGACATCTTAGAGGGGGTGACTCATGGAATTATCCCTTAAGTGTCAAAAAGAATTACTTTTGATACAGAGATCATTGGAACTCTCTATACCAGCCTAAGGCAATTTACGAGCGATCGTTTGACGGAGTTCGGGAGAGCGACACACTCGGGCTAGAATGGATGATGTGGACTACCTTGTTGAAGGCACCGTAATGGATGATCTTTGCTTATCACCGAAAATGGAAGGGACCCATGGCAGGACCACTTTTGAAGATGATCCGGAACAACAATTACCGAGAGGGCAGCCCATGGGAAATTGGTACAATGGTGATGCAAGCTAGGAACAAAATGCAAAAGCTAGGAATGATCCAACCATCATATCTGCCTGAGATTCCGATCTGGTTGGTAACGGAATATTTCAGACGTCATTTCTGGAAAAGAAAGTTTGCAACACACACCGATGAGATGACATTGCGAGATTCTTGGGGAAATGAACTACGGTAGTAATCTCCAAAACATGAGCCGGTTCTGCTACAAGCATGTGAACGCGCTGTCCTAGACAAGCATGGTCACCTGGTGGTCTCACAACGAAACACCACCTAGTTCAGGGGGAACCATCAACAAGGATATCGAAGTCCTTGCGGAAGTCCAGCTCTTAAGAAGAAACTTCTTCTCCTTGAACAAATAAATCAGTGGCTTGGTGTGCTAGGGACACATATGGACTGGAGGTAGCGAGCCTATCAAACCATAGAATACTTCACACATGCATGACTAACTTGGGATGATTCCAAAGGAAGCAAAACAAGCTTTCTCGAATCCACGGTGCCAACTTGCATCAGATGCACATGAATTAGAGGAAGTCACATCTTTCAACCGGACATATGCTTCATGAACAGGACATGAGGGCAATGCTTATAAAGTTTCCAACACTAGTATAATGTTCAACATGAATCATGGGGGAGACAAAACGCTGTTGATGGGCTCAACAGCAACTCATCAGAATTTCCATATCACTGGACTTCCACCATCATGTGAACACGGTGATAGCATTGGTCAGACCAAAAGATGTAATGGTGTATGCTCGAGGGATCAACCACGAGTAAGACAACATTACGAACATCGTTGGTTCTGATTTGACTTGACAATAGCCCATACTCAAGTCAAAGTTTTGACAAGGCAATAGATCCAACAACTGATCATGAGGGCCAATCGATGGAGATATCATCTTTCTTCAACTCATACACACAGAAGATATCCCTTAGAGATGAACTAAGTTAAGCAAAGCTTCTACCTTCCAACTCTCCAAGTTGTTGTCTAGCTCAACCAACTAGCTCAGGATATCCAACACAGATTCTTGGAGAAGGGGTGATTTATAAGAAAACCAATTTGATTACGAACTCAACATGGCGGTCAGGGGACAACCAGGTAATACTTCCGAGAAGATCTTCGGAAAATCACAAACCACTGATATGTCACTAATCTCGAGAACAATCTTGCTTTTCAGGGCAAGACGATATGATCAAATAAGCGAGGAATTCAATCCTAACTCCAAGATCGAAGAGTGCACCAGAAATAAGGACAAGGTAGCACGATCAATCCTAGAATAGTGATTCGATAACCAACACGCTAAGAATGATATTAATGTCCATAAACTACCAAGCAACACGGTTTCTAGGAGTATTGATTTCACACATCATGGTTCACTTGGCGGCATTCCAGTTACAACAACATGGGACCGAGGAATGAATAATGATGGAGAGAAGTATCACTGCGTCAAGAATTCATAAGAGGTGGTGCAATTCTCATGACATTCCTGACATAAAGATGGTAACACTCCAAGGTAGAACAGAGCAAAAGCTGGATTGGCATTTTGATCTGCGGAATACAACTACTTTGACCCAATCCTAGAAATGGACGAGGTACTGGAGTTTGTTTCTCCTAGACTCCTAGTCATTCCGGAATAGAATGGCTTGACAGACCACAAGAATAAGAGGTATCGATGAGCATGAATGCATGACATGCTCTTGACTATCAAATGATAGACGGAGATCAGGATACAGGTAAAGAGAGGGACAACTCAAGGAACATATATCTTTCTGAGTTGTGGATGCATAGATTAGTATGTCGAGCAAAGTTCAACATTTCTTCCGGATAACCCATGCAGAAAGGTAGAACTGGCAGATTCACAATGTAGACTGGATTACTCATCAAGAGCACTCTGGTTGTGATCTTTTGGTTCAAAAGAACTTCTGCCATAAGTAGTTCATGGTATTAGGAAGAAGGAAATACCACGGACCTCGAGGACTATCGCAAGGTTACTAATATCCTAAAGGAACTAGCAAACACTATCAACAAGAGGTAAGTGGAGTGGATCTTGGCTCAAGAACCCAGGGGTAGAATGCCTACTAACTAAGTGGCATCACGGGATGCTTTCAAGAATGGTGGCCAGAATCATCACACTGGGGCACAAAACATGGCTAGGTTACTATATGATCTCGTAAGGCACCTAGGGTCATAATAATAACTCCAACATATATGTCAAGGTGATAGAGTACCTCAACTCAGCAATTAGTGTGATTAACGTGGCCTAAAGGAACATCGAGCCAGAAAGAAAAGATTTTGCAAATGCATTAGATGGTTTGGAAACCATGGACGACTCGGACAGCATAACAGCTGTAAATTCACAAAAACATTTGAGACATCCTGCGAAATAGTGGCATGACCACTCAATCATCACAATATCAAAGTTCTGAGGCCAGCTATGAACACACGGAAGTAGTAGAAACTGAACTGAGTGTTGAAACTATCAACTCTATAAGTCTATGGATTAGTAACACATCATCCTAATAGATAGATGAGAAGGCCTAGTTCTTACTCCCCGTAGAAAAGAAGAGGTTGACTCAGAATAGAAGGGCATAAGGTAAAGGAGTAAAAAGAGTCTTATGTTCCCTTATATAAATAAAGCATTTCTAGACACAACTCCGACCAGTTTGGCTTGGTAATCCTACAGGCAGTCAGGCTCTGATACCAAAGTTGTCAGGACCCCGATTCTAAGTCACACCGATCTAGCCTGTAACACCTCATATCACTTTGTGGCCTCACGCACAGTATCCCCACGGGTGTCGCCTTACCATGGCCCGGGACCGTTTGCGCCTTTTGGCTCACGTATATGATAGTGTCGCTAGCATCCATATGACAGAGAACCCGGGCCAACATGACTAGTCGTGAACCCAAAGTGGCACTAACTTACTGGGACAGGCATACATGAATCAACATCGAGCATGTCGGTCAGCAGCATGTGAATCCGGGCTGTAGCAACTGGGCTAACAGGACTCTGGGAACCCAGGCTGTAGCAGGCTAGTAGGACTCCAGATGTCACCGCGTGACATTTCCCCGAAGGGACAGACACAGGAACGAAGTGAATCACATGCCGTCCAGTCTAAGTGTTCCGGAGCAGTAGTGCTGGGCTAGCAGGACTCCGGTGAACCGGGCTGTAGCGGACTACTATGGCTCATGGAAGCACAAGACTACATTTCCCCATAAGAGAGGCTACCAAGGATGAACAACTAGGTTGTCGGATCCCACACATACCAAGCATTTCAATCATACACACAATATGCTCGATATGTGTAAATACAACATGGCATCACAACATAACTCTACAACTCAAGTATTTATTCATTTGGCTCCAAAGAGTCAGATATTACAAACATGGGTCTGATGACCCAACATACAGAGCATACAAGCAACAAGCGGAAGCATAAACATGTTTGAGTACAGACAACTACAAATGTAAAAGGCTGAGAAGCCTGACTATCTACAAGACCCTCCCAAGGGTACAAGATCGTAGCTGAGGTAACAAGCTAAACGTCGAAGTCCACGCGAAACTACTAGCAAGACTGATGTCTCTCTACAAAACATAAATTAAGCAAACGTGAGTACAAATGTACTCAGCAAGACTTACATTAGAACTAACTACATATGTATCATTATCAACAAAGGGATGGTGGGGTTTAACTGCAGCAAGCGAGCTTTGACTCGGTGGCTATCCTGAACTACGACTGCAAGTAACTCTTTTGCGGTGGCGCACACGAGTCCACATATTCACCATATCAATACACCACTATGGATCCGCTCCCGTCTCCCTACGAGAATGCCATCCATAGCACTCACGCTTATCTTGCGCATTTTAGAGGATCCACTTTCACTTGTCTATGAACGATGCAAGGGGTCCAAGTTTCCATATCTGAGGAATCTGGCTATTCGAATAGATAATGATAACCCTGCAGGGATGTACTTCTTCACACACGCTCTCGCCACTTACCACCATGTACACGTCGTGTACCTCGGCAAACTTCAAGCCGAAGCCTGGTGAGGGAGTCGGCCATGACCTGACTAACCACACAAGTCTCTCGTCCAGGTTTATCACCTATTCGGGTTCCATCCGCAAGGAGATCCGGCCGGGGTGTCGCTCACGGCCCCAAACGATGTGAGCAGGGTTCCCAAGCCCACCATCCGGGTGCCACTTGGTACACCGTGCCACTGTGCCTAATCTGTCCCAAGCCCACCTATACCGGGTTCCACTTGGTAGACTACTAACACTACCTACAAACACTAGAAACTAGTTGCAACTCTTGGACAGAGATCGAGTTGATTAATAAGTCGAGAGGGGTCGAGTTATCGGAACCCAAGGTGTGGTAGTAACTGTTCATGGATCACAAACACAGAACTCAGTTCCTGAGGACGGCTGCAATGAGACAACCCACCATGTACTCCTACATGGCCTCTCACCGCTACCTTTACCAAATCGTGTTCACACACTTAGCTCTCAACGGTAGGACATGTTCACCACGTTCCAATTCATTCACGATGAATCAAACCTGACTTAACTCTAAACAGTAGCAGGCATGACAACAAGCATGAATGAGTAGGCACATCAGGGCTCAAACAACTCCTACTCATGCAAGTGGGTTTCATCTATTTACTGTGGCAATGACAGGTCATGCAGAGGAAAGGGGTTCAACTACCGCAGCATGTAACAGTTGAATCGTTGTTGTCCTAATGCAGTAAAAAAGAGCAGGAGCGAGAAAGTGGGATTGTATCGGAATGAACAAGGGGGTTTTGCTTGCCTGGCACTTCTAAAGATAGTATAGTTCTTCATTGGTGTCATCGATCACATCGTCGGAACCACGTCTATCAAGAGGGGACACGACCGGCAATCAAGGAAGAACACAATCAATGCAATGCAACAATATGATGTATGATCATGACATGGAAACATGCTGGTGTTTGGGCTAATGCATCTAGCAACTAGGTTAAATGAAGTTGGTTTGAACCAAAGGTTCAAATTCAAACTCCATGTAAGGCATTTCAAATGCCATTTATTGATTTTTCCAATTCAGCAGCTATAATTTGTTCTAACATGCATGAAAATGCCACAGATGGATAGACTGGATTTTTCTGATCAGTTTTCATATATAAATTATTTCATTTGGAGTTATGGTTGATTTTCTATGATTTTTAGAAGTTTTGAACATTTTTTGAAATTTCCAATTTATTTAGAAATATGAAAATTCCAGTAAATGTATTTACGATGTCAGCACTGCATCATTGTGACGTCAGCAGGTCAACTGCGCTGACCCAGGTCAAACCTGACCTGTGGGTCCCACATGTCAGTGTCACAGTGCTTGTTAGGGTCACTGGCGTGTGGGGTCCGTCAAGGGCCACGTCAGCAAGGTCAACACTGACGCGTGGGGCCACTGTGATTAGTTAAAACTAAACAGGAACTAAACAGTGGTTAATTAAGTTCAGAAAATAAACTAAACTAATTTAACAGGGTCTGGTCCCATATGTTAGTGGCATAGGGGAGGTCAAATCCTGGTTAACCGGGGTTAAACTCGCCAGAGTTGACTCGCGGCTCGTCGCCGGTGAAGCCCGAGACGGCGGAGGGGCTCGGGATTTGCCTACAGTTGACCAAATTGGCTGTGGTTTGGTCCTACGCGTAGCTGGCGAAGTTCCACATCAAACATTGGCGGCGGGGTTGTGCTGGGGTGGATGAAAAGTGGCCGGCGGCGAGGTTTGGAGGCGGCCGGAGATCGGGCTAGGTCGGGCTCGACGCTAGGGTGCGCGGGAGGAGGAACTGGTGGGAGCTGCGGCCTCCTGGGAACATGCGGAGCACGCGAGCGTTCTCGAACACGAGCCGCTGCGTCTGTGACCATGGCTACACCATGGCCGACGGCAAGAAGCTTTCGGCCTCGATGGTTAACCCGGCTACGGCACACGAACGGCGAGAAGAATAGGGGGAAAACGGGCATGAGCTCACTGCGGTTCTGTTGGTGCAGCTGGCGAGCTCGGGGACGGGCTGTGGACGACGAATCGGCGATGGCGATCGGCGGCGCCTGAGGTCAAAGGCGAGCGCGATGAGGACGCTACGGTGCGTCCCGACTTGCCTGGCTCTGTGGAGAAGACGAGGACAATGTCGCAGAGATCGTGGGAACGACGGCAGGGCAAGCGGGTAGTTGTGGCCGCGGTGGTTCTCGTCGGCGGTCACGGTGCGTCCGGGCGGTCACGGGAGAGAGAGTTAGAGAGGGGATGGAGACGAGCAAGCGGTCGAGGAGGGCGAGGGGGAGTGTGTGGCGCCCTTGGGTGCCTCCAGCGGCGAGCAGGTAAGCGGGAGATGGCCTCACACGTGCGCGCGCGCGTCGGGCATGCGCTCGTCCCCCTGGCAGAGGAGGAAGACAACAGGGGAGGAGGCAGTGGTGGGCTGGGCCGCTAGGTGGGCTGGGCCGCCAGGTGGGCTGGCCCGCTGGGCTGTGATAGGTAAGCCAGGTAACTCTCTCTCTCTTTTATTTTTGTTTTTCTATTTTCTGTAATTGTGTTTGGCTTTATTAAAAATGCCAGAGCATTTCCAAAAATCATGCAACTCACTTTGGCCACTGTTTGGAATATTTCCAACAGTAAACATTTTAGTTTGTGATTATTTGGGCATTTAATATATTTTATAGGATTTAAATGCCCAAATGCAAATACTATAAGATTTAATTCAGTGACCCCCAATTGACCTAGAAAAATGTGCAATATTTTTGGTAGAGGTTCAAGACCAATCCAAAGATGATGAACATTTTTGGGAAGGCATTTTGGGTTCATTGAAAATATTTTTATTTGAACCTAGTTGAATTCATTCTGATGCTAGGGTTTCGTCAATCCCCATTTCAACTTAAATAGAATTTCATCATGATGCAACAAGATGTAAAACACCAGGCAATACCAGAAGCTAGGGATGTGACACAGATAATATAATAGCATGGAACAATCAAAAATTATAGATACGTTGGAGACGTATCAGAGAGCGATGATGTGCATCTTTGGTCTTCATCCATGGAAACGACGGTGAGATGGTTGAGCATGGAATTTTCCCTTTGACCAAGGTGATGTATGATGACTTCACTAACTTGTGCCACCATATTGAGAGTGAGAGCGAGTTCACCACTAGCCACATATATGATGAGTTGCCCCAATTCCCATGTGAGGAGAGCTACAACCCCCACCACTTGAGTGAGATGAGTGACTCCACCATATGTGATTTTGAGTGCACCTACCTTGAGGGAGTGAGTGAGCCACCACATAGAGAGAATGTGATGGTTGATAGGGCATGTGAGGCCATTTAGATTTCTAACGACATCACCTCTACCTCTATTTTGTCTTCTCATTTGGTGTTAGGTCCCATATACGATGACGCGTCGATTCCCGACGACTTTGTCCTTCCTTTGGACAAGACGATGGCCATGGTGGAATATGATGCACCCCCACATAGTTTCATCATGATGAAGATGACCACCGTTTGGTGTTTACCACCTCACCTACACCACTTGAGTGGAATGAGAACAGTAACATAGGTGAAGGTGATGCTCTGGTCCCACTAGTGGACATTCTTGACATTGATTGCTTGCATGATGTTGATCAACCTATTACCATTTACGATGAGTTTGATGATTTCCATGTGGAGTCTATTAGTTGTGATTCCATGTTACATAGGATTTCTTGTGATAATTCTCTCGGTCACATCATGTTTGACAATCCGCTTGAATTGTCATATGCTATGCATGAGATCAACAATATGTCCAATTTGCAATCTCTTCTTGCCATGAAAATAAACCCAATTTGCACATATAGCATAGATAACAAGCCCATGGTTATTGGCATTTGTTTTTCTTGTGATGATATTGATATGCTCCCTTTGCATCATTTATCTCATATGCCATGCCATGACCACCTAGCTTTCGACATGCATTGTTAGTCATGTTGTCAATTTTCTCCATTTGATGTTTCCACTATTTCTCATGAGGAGACCCCCATTGTTTCCTCATCCATATTAGGAGATTTTGATCAATCCCATCCGTTGCATGATCCCAATACTTGTGTGCACAAAATGCTCCCCATGAATGAAAATGATATTGATGTGCCATACACTTGTATGTTCAATTTGTGTCCCCATCGTATTATACACAATAACTATTCTTTCATGATGGATGACATGTTCATATACCATGCTTCAAATTTCTTTGAGCATTTCTTGCTTTGTGCTAACTCACACGAGCACATACACATCATGATGGATGATGTGTATATTTACGACGCACGCAATTTCTTTGGTTTGTGTCTCTTTTGTGTGGGTACCCATGATTACTTGTCAACCTCACAATCCCATGAGTTGACAAAACAAGCTCTAGAGAGCAATGATGGCTTGGGATATCATGGATTATTTCCCACACCGTTCCCATTGCGCAAGGACTTCACGCAATTCTTCTACATGGCCCTCACATGGTTATGGGTTATTGTCCATTACATATTCTATGCCCATCTGGCCATGTTCACTTTGCATGATATGCTCATTTCCATTTCGATGACATGCTTTGGTGACTCATGCTTTGCATTTCACATGATCCATGATTCTAGTACTTGTATGTGTATTTGCAAGCTTGGTGGAGATATCACTTGTTATTGCCATGTTTGCTTTGTGGCCAATGCCTATGATGATACCTTGACCATGATTTGCTTTCGTTCTTGCGATATGTCATGTGCATTGCCTATGCCTACTATTTTCTCACATGACATGATTGCCATGCTTTCCTCTAGTGTGTTGCATCTTCACTCCACTAGTTTGCACGACATGATTGATATGCTTGCCTATGTAGCATCACCGATAATTCATACTTGCTCATTTCATGCGGTTGATGACAACCATTTCCATGCTTTTCACATGATTGCTATTACATGTTGTCATATGTTGCCTCTCTCATGCTAGAAGATTTTTCATGTATTGAGTGCAACAATGATTTTAGTCTTGCCCATGAGATTGCCACCATAGCATTCTCGCATATATTTGGAGATTTTGACATATTCCTTGTGGAGCATGCTTGCCTTACCTCTTTGCACCATATACCTAGTGCCATGAATATAGCCATTGTTGCATCATATTATTCATTCACTTGTGCTTCTAATGGTTATGTGCAAGAGATGAGAACCATCACGATGGATGATGTGTTTATCTACCATGCGCATACGTTCTTTGTTTTGTTGTGTGCATGTGTAGGATACGTGTACTTCGTGTCGACTTCCACTTCACGTGAGTTGACCATCCGAGCTCTTGAGAGCGAGCCTCATACATTCGACCATGACTCGCTTCTACACCACATTTCCTACCACTTCGGCATTGTGAAGATTGCACAAGGACATGCCTTCAAGGTGACGTCTTTCTTGAGCATGAATATTGTGGATCCTACTACTTGTGTTGCTTGCACCATGAGACTTATTTGTCATCTTTGACTACTTGATTGCGCACGTGTTAGAGATCTTGCTTCCACCTATCACTGCCACATTGTCATGCCTCGTGACATATATACCTTGTGTGTTGTATCCAACTTGTTGAGTTGTTGCTCCTATCATATGCTTGGTTGCAACAATGTCATTTCTTCACATATGCCATGTCCCATTGATTGCTACATGCTTGCCTTGATTGCCTCACACATGATGAACAATTACTCTTTCTATTGTGTTGAGTACCATACTATATTCACTACACCCTATACACATTATGCTTGGATTGTCTTGCAGTTGACCCATATGTTTAGAAATCTCATCTTCTTTGGTGTTGTGAATGATTCTTATGCCTACCATAGACCTTTCATTGAGCAATTTGTGAATGCTTTCTATGACCTTGGGATCACTGGTGCGCGTCAGTCCTAAACAAATGGTTTTTAACCCCTTTTCGCGACGGCATTTGGAACCGTCGCGAAGTGAGTGTGGGCGATAAGGGGGTCCTTCCCACACGACCCAGAAACCGTTGGGCATAGGGCCCCTATAGTACTCCTACTCGTTTCTGCTCACATTGCCATCGCAGTCGGTATTCTGTGGTGCTACGTTTACGATGCACGGCCCATCATAAACGGTTCACTATTATAGAACGTGTATGATGCGCGGCTGTAACATCCCAAAATTTTCAATTTGGAATGTTATACATTAGATCATCATGCATATCATATTTTATTTTGCATTTTGGTTGATCCTAGAAATTCTACGCAACTCAATGACCCATGGAGAGAGTTGGGGATTTCGTTATTTTCATATTTGAGTTCTCTCAAATTTTGAGAATAGGATCATTTGATTTTATTTATTTTATCATCAATTATTTCTATTACAAAAATATGAGAGAGGGAATAAAATGGCTTTCCCAAAATAAAGAAATATTGAGGATTTAATAAAAAATCAAATAAGTTTTTTTTCGGAGTTTTTTGGTGTTTTATTTGAATTTAGGAAAAAATGTGCATTTTTCAAAATTGCATTTAGGGCCCAAATAAATGTTCACCTTGTGCGGCTTGATTTTAGAAGCCCGTGAAAATTTATTTCGGAATTTTTGGAGTCCGTTTAGTATTTCTTTTTATTTTTCTTCCGAGCGGAGTAACTAAAAATCGGCGTTCGTCGTTTTTGTTTTTCTCGGATTAAATCCGTGATTTTTCTGATCGCGATTCCTGATCCGGTTTTTGTTTTAGTTTAAATTTTTGCTCGTTTATCAGAATCAGGCGATTCAAGCGCCTAGAGTTTCGTCTTGAAACCCTTTATCCGTTTAACCAACTTAAACAAGATTTTGCTACTGTAAAAATTGCCCTAGATCTAGATTACTAGAATGAAGTTGTTTTCTTTCGCCGTTCGTCTTTCGTTGCTTCGTTCGATTTGATTCTTTTTGCCAACCGGAGTTCTTATGTTGAACCTTCTAGTTAGATCTCTTATTTGAGTTTCACCTGTGCATTAGATGAGTACTTATTGTATGCTTGTTTGTTTGTCTGCGATAGAATACCCGGAGTGCGCCGCCTGTTACTTCGAATCGTTAGGTTTCACGGATCATCAGCAAGGCAAGTAACACTTTGATGATACCTTTTCTACTACCCAGTTTTATTGCATTAGATCAATCCTCACACATTGCATGATTAGGATCTAATTAAATTGTGAGATGGGAAGTAGATGAGGTAGTACCTATTACCTGTTTATTATCAAACCTTTGGGAGTTACTTCCACGTTTGCTTATTATGACATGCTATGCTAGTAGACGTGGATTAGGTGAGTGAAATCCATGACAGATGTGAGATTGTTAATTAATGGTTTTTCTAAGGTGGCAACTTAAACACACATCTGGGTGGATTGAGGCACCTGGGTATTCCAGGACTTGCCTGTTTTCTTTTGGACCGCCACCCAGGCTCAAAGGGATCATGAGACTATTCATACTAGAAACTTCCGTGTGCAGCCACAAGCTATTATGGGCTCTAGCATAGTTGACTAAGTCATGCGAACTCTTACAGTGGTAGACTAGCAGATGTAGGGGATGTAGGTGGTACGGTCTACACATCGTAAGGTGCTAGCGCTTCTGAAAGACTATGTCTCGGTCATCCGTCTTCTCAAACACCATGTAGTGCGAGAAACCAAACGGAGGCGATCGAGTATTATGGGGAAAAGTGCGCAAACCTCTGCAGAGTGTAATAAACTGATCATGGTTAGCCGTGTCCCCGGTTATGGACATCTTGAGTATCTAGTACTTGGATTTTAATGTGAATCTCAACATGTTACTCTAAATTAATTTTGTTGGGTTATGTTTAATGATGATTTTTAATTGGGATTGAGAATGCTGTCAACCATTCTCAATGTTTAACAACCACCATGATAGTAATTAAATTTTATTCCTTTGTAGTAGGGAAAAATTGGCTTTACGCAAAACTGTAACCATAGAGCTTTCCACCAGCCATATATGCATATAGTATAGCTGTTTCATTCCATTACTCTCTATGTGTTACCTTGGCAGCATATTCCATGTGCTGACCCGTTTCGGGCTGCAACATTAATGTTGCAGACTTTTCAGACGACGATTAAGGAGTTTTAGGTCGTGGTCCTATACTCAGTGATGCCGTTGGAGTTGATGGACTCACTTATCTTCCAAGCCTTCCGCTGTTATCGTTATTAGATGGCCTTAAGCCATACTTATTGTAATAAGCTCTCTTTTGAGACACTCGATGTAATAAGTGTGTGATTGCTACTCTGTTATAAATCCTCCGAGTACTGTGTGGTGTCAGCATTACTGATCCAGGGATGACACCGGAGCACAGAGATCAGACTGTTTGAGGTCTGGTTGCTACAGCGGCCCATCACAAACGGTTCACCATTAGGAAGATTAGCTAATCGTCGTACGAGTATCGGACAGGATTACGAAACGTCGGACCGTCATAATATCTACATACACGACAACTATCGCACATGCTATCCTGTGGTGTAACGTTTACGATGCATACTTCATCAGAAACAATTCATGGTTGAAAATCGTGTATGGTAAGGCAACTAACACAGACGTTTAGTTTGCTCGCACCATTTGTGATATTGTCTGACATCGCACATGGTTTGCAAACGGCAACTGTGTGCATGCTTGCACATGTTTCCTCTTTGTGAACTGTCTCGGATTATGGTGCATATCGCAAACGTTTGTGTTTTACCAACCGTGTGTGTCGTAACAACCTAGAGAGCGTAATTTCACCCTAATTTAATTGATGTTTTTCCAAATTGTATCGGATTTGAATTTGAATGTATGCTAAAGTTTTACTCATATCCATCATGTTAAAACAACCAATGCATTATTTGATTCATAGGTACATATGTTCAAGAATTGCATAAGAACCAAATAAAGAATGATGAACCACAGTTGTATACTTGCACTATTAAAGACGGTAAAGAAAGAGGCGAAATATATTTTGGTTGCTGAACAAGGTGAAGCAAAATGCCCATATTATGCTTTCCTCCATGCAGAAGGCACGCACGACTCTAGTCCAACCCCTTGTGATGGCTGACCGCCCATCCTTCACGGTCTTCATGAAAACATCTAGATAATCATCGTGCTTTGGTAGAAATACTTTAACCTTTGCATGCCCACCAATCATGTTGTTTAAGAGGTAATCTTGAGTAAACTGCTTTGGCAACCACAGCAAAGGAAAAAAGATTCACACATTGTCATCTAACACAACTCATTATGGGCAGTAAAAAGAAGGTTGCACAGTTCTTACTTACCATCCTGCAGTTTGCTGTTGTCTTGGATAAAGTGTAAACAAATAGTTTAATTGCCTCTTTGGACCCATTTTACTAACAATCTTTATCAGCTTCCTCACTTGATGTTGGTTCATCGATATCTCATTGCCCCTTACGCAGAAAAGGTCGAAGCGCGAATCTTTACCAATGACATATGTACCTAAAACCACCAAGTTATTATTAGAAGCTAAAAAGCAATTGCACAATGATGTAGCACAACACTCTTTTATAATATGTCTATATACATCTATATATGTGGTAGTCCATTTGAAATCTCTAAAAAGACAAATATTTAGGAACGGAGGGAGTATCTTATAACATCCAATATACTCACATATTAGATGAATTAACATCTTATATTATGGGCCGGAAAGAGTTTAGTGCATTCTAACAAATTATCGGCTAATTAACTGCTGCTGTATCCAGGGGTTAGAGTTAGTTTGAGCTAGTTCGGGCTCCAATAGCCCTAAAGTATATCCAAACATGAGGGCTAGTTTAGTGCTAATTGGAGCTAGTTCTCCTAGTGCATTTATTGTCAATCTAACCCTGCCATCCAAACAACTCTTTGGATGGAGTTAGTTCAGGGTTAGTAATGAGCTAGAAACTAACTCTAACGTCTAGCTAAGTTGAGTATCCAAACAGGGTTGTGTTGTTGTTGTTGCTACTGCTCTTCTACGTATATCTAGACATCATTAGAACATTAATATAACACTCTTCCTTGTTTCTATGTAGCCTAGGATTGCATATTTAGACATTAAGTACAGTGCATGTTGCTATGTAGCCTCAGATATATTACATATGGCCCTACTTAACCTAAGATAAATGGGTTGCAGATATATTCAGCTAAAAGTCTGATTCACCGATTAGTCCCTTATCAGCCACCGGCCTATATGGTACCAGCTACCGATATCCTGAACAGTGAGCAGATATAAGCCATGGGATGAAACTAACCTCGATGGAAAACTGCTGTCGTTCCCAAAATTGTCCTGTGTAGGTACATCGAGAAGCATGTTAAGCACAACAATTCATACTTGCACATATAGAACATCATGTTCTGAATAACTGGAATAAACAAGGCATACTACGAACAACCAAAGATAGCATGTGAAACTGGACATATGCTAATTACAAACAACCGAACAATCAAAAAACTTTAAAAGAGGCATATGCTAGCTATAACAGGCTTAACATCAAGCAAATATATGCATTCCTATAGGTATGTTTAAAACTGGATTGATGAAATGTATTGCACACTAAATAATTGCACATATAGAGCATCACATTGTGAACAACTGAAATAAACAAGGCATACTGCAAACAACCAGATATAGCAATTAAAACTGGACATATTCTCACTACACTACAAAAGGGACTTGACAAAACAAATCATGGGTTTCCCCCTGTGAAGAGGCACGGCAAAACAAATCATGGGTTTCCTCACTTTTCACAGATGGGCTCATTCCCGTGGGAAGAGCACGGACCCTGGATGTGCTCCATGTTGTCGCAGATGGGCTCCTTCCCCTTGGAAGAGCACGGCTGTAGGGTGCCCTCCATGATGTCGCTGACAGGCGCTTTCCCCTTGGAAGAGCAGATGGGCTCTTTCCCCTTGGAAGAGCCGGAGAGGGTGCCCTCCTCGTGGTCGCCGTCGATGAGGTCTGACTTGGAAGCTGTGGATCCCAAACCAGCGTCGCAGAACGTGTCCTTCAGAAATGATAAAAGGGGCTCGATGGTGATGTAGAATGGAAAATTGTTGACAACGAGCGAGAGGAGATCAGCGGCAGGGCCATGGATGAGATCGATGGCGGTTGAACCCGAGGGGTTGGGTGTGGGCCACTTAACCTGTGACATAGACCGCTGTAGGCCGTCGCTATCGATGACCTCGATGTCGTAGCCGGCGGACGAGACATGCCCGCATACTCTAGCCCGCTCCTTGAGTGCCTGCCGCCAGTAATGGTCGTCGGCTTTCTCGGCGACGTCAGGCGAAGAGACCACTATACACCTCTTTTGGGCTAGTCGCTCCTCGAGCTCCACGGGAAGCGTAGTTGGGCTTAGGCTGCGACGCTCTGGAGTGGGGGATGGAGATCTAAGGGAAAGGGGGTCTTTGGCAGGCATCATCTAAGAAACTCAGGGCTGCCTGGGTATGGAGATCGGTAGGTAACCTGCACAGGCAAACCGGCATATGTTGACAATGGAGGCCTTGCGGCAGTGGCGGCAGCAGCGGCAGCGGGGAGCTTGCTAGGGTTTCGAGCGAGGGAGGGTGTGTGTGTGTGTGTGCACACGCCCAAGAAGGTTTTGGTGTGTGTGTGTGTGGAGGGGGGCACGGCGTGTTTGAGGAAATGATGCGGGTACTGAAAATTTTACTACGTGGGAGTCAAATGCAGGATTGAAATGCCGGGCTATTGAAATTTTTGATGATAGTGCATCGCACACGGTCCGGAGATAACAATAGTGTGTTATGAAACAGAAAAACCCTCGAGGCAGGCAGATATTTTCTAGGGATGCAGGCGGGATTGGGAACAAGAAACATCGCACACGGTCCGGAGATAACAACCGTGTGTTATGAAACAGAAAAACCCTTGAGGCGGGCAGCTATTTTTGAGAGGGGGAGCCTCGTGGAGCCCAATGTACTATGCGGATGTGTGTGTGACAGGTGCACCGGCGTGGCACATGGTTAGTTTGAGTGAACCGTGTCTATTGCGTCATCTGGCTTGTCTAATGTTCATAAATTTGGCGAAAAATGACGCGGGAGTGGGTCAGAACATGAACACACTTGCATGTGGACCAAATTTATGTATCAAAAGGGTGGTTTGATTTTCAAATACCAAATGCAACTTCGATGTGGCACCTCTCTCGCAAAGCGCACTATATTGCTTGCCCCCCCCCCTCGTGTCGGCACGAAGGGAGTCCTAAGCTATGAATGCATGCCACCTCCCCCCCCCAACCGAGGTTCACCCTAGCAAAGTGTGAAGTAGCTAGCAGCGCCCCTCCTCCATCGTGTCGGCACGAAGGGAATCCTAAGCTATGAATGCATCCCCCCAACCGAGGTTCATTCACCTAGCAAAGTGCGAAGTAGCTAGCAGCCCCCCCTCCCTTGTGTCGGCACGAAGGGAATCCTAAGCTATGAATGCATGCCCCCCCCCAACCGAGGTTCACCCTAGCAAAGTGCAAAGTAGCTAGCAGCCCCCCTCCCTCGTGTTAGCGCTAAGGGAATCCTAAGCTATGAACGCATGCCCCCCCCAACCGAGGTTCACCTAGCAAAGTGCGAAGTAGCTAGCAGCCCCCCTCCCTCGTGTCGGCACGGAGGGAATCCTAAGCTATGAATGCATGCCTCCCCAACCGAGGTTCACCCTAGCAAAGTGCGAAGTAGCTAGCAGCCACCCCTCCCTCGTGTCAGCACAAAGGAAATCCTAAGCTATGAATGCATGCCCCCCCCCCGACCGAGGTTCACCTAGCAAAGTGCAAAGTAGCTAGCAGCCCCCCTCTCGTCTCGGCACGAAGGCAATCCTAAGCTATGAATGCATGCCCCCTCCCCCCACCCAACCGAGGTTCCCCTAGCAAATTGCGAAGTAGCTAGCAGCCCCCCTCCTCGTGTCGCCATGAAGGGAATCCTATGCTATGAATGCATGCCCCCCCAACCGAGGTTCACCTAGCAAAGTTCGAAGTAGCACCCCCCACACACACACACAGTTTCAGTCGGCGAGCCAAAGAGGCATATATCTCAGCAACATGGATCGTAAAATGGACCAAGAAAAATCCACCTTGGTCGTACAACCTCTCTCTTGTTGTTGGTCAAAGTGATGGTCGTCCATGCGACCCCGGAGATGGGCTAGCTCGCCAATAATCACGCAAGTAGCTAGTCCGCAAAGACAACCACTGCATGCGTGTGGCCCAAACATATGTATGGAGAGGTGTGTTTTTGAGTAACAATGGAAGAACTTTGATGTGGCACCGTGATTTCAAACTAGAAATCCCCAGATTGAGTGAGGGTTAGGCTGACGATGCATATGTATGTTACACCACACTTTAAGCCAACGACGGGGATTCATGCATGCATGCGTGCATAGTATATGCGCTGAAACTTAATTAGGTCTGAATCTCACCATGACCTATACTACGATAACATGAACCAAATGAAGAATCCGCCATGGTAACCTATCTTGTTGTTGGTCAGGTGATCATGGATGCCCACGCGGGCCCACGAATATATAGGCTTGTCGCCAATAACCACGCGAGGGAGTGTACCATTCGAAGGCAACCACTACATGCATATGTATGGAGGTGATGTGTGCATACATGTTTGAATACACAACATTGATGTGGCACGTGTGTCAAAAATCATACACTATCTCCCCACACAGAGCGAGATCGGTTCATGATGTGTCGTTGTACTAGCCTCTTCGACTCGATGGGAGGGATTCATGCGTACACATGCATGCATGTGTGCTCCAGCTGTATCATGCATGTCATCCCAGAGCAAAAATAATAATCCCCTCCTAAGTCAAATTAACCTCTCTTGTTGTCAGGCAAAAAGTAGTGATGGACCAAGCTGGCCCACAAATGGAAAGCATCGATATCGCTGGTGTAGCGACCTGACCCGAATGGATCAAGTCTCTGTGCTTAAGTGTCATCCCTGGATCGGTATGCTGACACACACAGTACTCGAAGGATTTATAACAGAGGTAAATCACATGTATAAAGTAACATAAATACTATTACCTCAATCCATATAGCGGAAGCAAAAAGGTTGTGGATTCCCATCGACACCAACGGCAAAGTTGAGTGTAGAAATGATAACCCTAACGTATCACTTACTCGTCGTAAGATAATCCTGCAACATGAGACGTTGCAGCCCGAAACGGGTCAGTACATTGAATGTACTGGCAAATTCACACCATAGAGAAAATGATGAACAATGGCTATCACTATATGCATATATGGCTGGTGGAAAAGCTCTATGGTTATAAGGTTTTTGCAAAAAGCCAATTTTTCCCTACTACAAAGGAATAAATTTATTTAACTATCATGGTGGTTGTTGAACATTGAGAATGGTTGACAGCATTCTCAATCCCAATTAAGTAACATCATTAAAACCCAACAATATTTATTTAAAGTAACGTGATGAGATCAACAGGATAATCCAAGAACTAGATACTCAAGATGTCCATAACCGGGGACACGGCTAATCATGATTAGTTTATACACTCTGCAGAGGTTTGCGCACTTTTCCCCACAAGACTCGATCGCCTCTGTTTGGTTTCTCGCACTACATGGTGCTTGAGAAGACGGATGACCGAGACATAGTCTTTTAGAAGCGCTAGCACCTTACGATCGGGTAGACCGTACCACCTACATCCCCTACATCTGCTAGTCTACCACTGTAAGAGTTCACACGACTTAATCGACTATGCCAGAGCCCATAATGGCTTGTGGCTGCACACGGAAGTTTCTAGTTTGAAAAATCACATGATCCCTTTGAGCCTGGATGGCGGTCCAAAACAAAATAGGCAAGTCCTGGATTACCCAGGTGCCTAGACAGGCAATCCTAGAATAACCAGGTGCCTCAATCCACCCAGATGTGTGTTTAAGTTGCCACCTTAAGTAAACCATTAATTAACAATCTCACATCTGTCATGGATACTCTCAAAACCCAATCCACGTCTACTAGCATAGCATGGCAAAATAAGCAAACGTAGAAGTAACTCCCAAAGGTTTGATAATAAACAGGTAATAGGTACTACCTCATCTACTTCCCATCCCACAATTTAATTAGATCCTAATCATGCAATGTGTGAGGATTTGATGTAATGCAATAAAACTGGGATGTAGAAAAAGGTATGATCAAAGTGTGAACTTGCCTGCAATGTTGATGAATATGATTCGCACTCAAAACTCTTGATAGCTCTACTCGTCACACTCCGGTCAATCTATCGTAAGCAAGCAATAGTAACCACACATAAGCAATCTCTCAAAAGATCGAAAAGATCGAAGAAGACGATTCGGAAAACATCAAAACCAAGCAAATAACTCTTGCAACATAAAACAATTTCTAACAGTACCAAAATTATGGGAATTTGGCCTTATTAGAATGTTTGGGTCAAGAGCTTTGATTTGCAAAAAGAATCAACTCAAACGGAGCTACGAAACTCAAGTTATGATCAAACGAAGTTTGATTTCAAATCTTATCTAATTCAAATTTCAAAGTTTTCAAAAACATGTTTAAGTTGCTTATCCGGATAGAGGAGATCATAACGAAGACGTGAGCGTTGGTTTCGTTGGATTTGGACTAACGAGTAAAAAGGTATAGTCATTTGAAAATTAGGGACTAATCTGTAAATAAAATCTTCACGGATAGGTCCCTGGCTGAAAAATAACCAGAAAACGAAAATACTAAATAACGAACGCTCGTCTATAAGATCAAAACAGTGGACATTCGCTGTTTAATAAAACCTAAAAAAACAGATCTAGTCTAGGTTTTTTTTTAAAACCGAACTTAAAGAAAAGAACCGGGGTCGGTTTATACCGGTTTGCAGAGGTTTGGCGGTTTTCGAGAGAAAACCGGCGGCGGTGAGGTTGAACTCCGGCGAGGGCCGTGCGGCTCCAGCGAGCGGGGCGAGGCAAGCCGGCGGAGAGCGGCGCGGTGGCGGTGGCGCGGCGCGGTGGCGGTGCAGCAGCGGCGGCGAGGCGGAACGGCAAGCCGGCAGCAGCGGCGGGGAAGCAGCAGCTAGCGGCGGCGGCAGCGAGGGCAGCAAGCAGCGGCGGGAGGCGGCGGTTGCGGGGAGAGGAGAGGGAGAGGGGCCCGGGGCCGGGCTCCGGTATTTAAGGGCGGAGGGGAGGTGCGGCACCGACTTGGGGAAGGGGCAGCAGGAGGAGTCCTCCTCGGCCACGACGGCGGCGGCTCCGGACTCCGGGACGAGTCCTGGTCGGGGACGGGAGGAAGGCGGCGTGGAGCTGGGCCTTGGCCTGGCTTCGGCTGGGCCGGCCCAGTCGGCGAGGAGGGGTTTTTTTTAAATAAACACAGACAAAGAAAGAAAGAAAAAGAAAATATAGTAAAATATTATATAGGCATATAATATATCAAAATTTTCAGAAAAAGATTTTCTTCAACATGGACATTTTTCTAGCATTAAATAAAATACACACAAATTCAGATAATTCAAAGAGTGCTAGTGGTCTATTAAAATCCAGTAAAGATCATTTTAAAAATACCAAAATGAGTTCAAATTAATTTTTCTCCAATTTTCTGTTGTAGGGAATCATGTTACCCTAATTTCCATATATTTTATTTTTGGAGAAAAATAATTTGAATAAAACTCAAAAAAAACTCCAAATTGAAAATAAATTCAAAAGAACTTTGAATTTAATTCTTTGAAACTCCCAACTCATATTTCATAATTTGAAGAAGTCATTTTATCTTCTCTCGTGAAAATCATTGAGTTGCATAAAGTTTCTGAAGTGGAAAATATTTCCCAATGGAATTCAAATATTTTTCAAACACCCCTTTCATTTTAAATGGAAGAAGTCATGTCATCTTCTCTCTAGGGTTTTGTGTTGAAAAGAATTTGAATTCATGGAGATCATAAAAGCAAAAATGAAAGTTTGGGAAAGTCCTTTTATTCCCTCTCATTTAACTTTCAAAGAGTTTCGAATTCACTCACTTTCAGTCAATCAATCAAACAATCAATCAAATCTATCTATTTATTATAACATTCCAAAATTTAGAATTTTGGGATGTTACAGCTGGTAACCGCTTAAGTGGGTGCGAGAGGACAACCACCACCGCTTTGCATGTGGGACAAACATATATATGTTGAATTCCCAAAATGCACAACTTTGATGTGCCACATGCCTCAAAAACCGTAAACCATGCACCCACACAGAGCGAGGTTCATATCAAGCGTCCTACATATGATGGTCCCCTTCCCCCCTCTTCACCGCATACTATATGCTCCTGCCGTAATATATGTAACCCAAAAGAATCCTCATCGATGGTGAAACTAATTAACCTCTCCTGATGTAGGTCAAAGTGATGCATGAATGCATCGACGATGGCCTCGTGGGCCCATAGATGGAAGCGTCACACGTCAGTGTCCTAGCTAGGATATGCATGTGGCCCAAAAAGGTATTGTGTGATGTTTGAATAACCAATTTCAAAATTTTGATGTGGCACGTGCCTCGGAAACCAAAAAGTCCCGACACTGAGTGAGGTGTACTTGTTCACGGACATGTACGTATAGTATATATGTTAGTCCCCTCCCACCTCTTTGACGTGTACTATATACCACCATAACACAAACAAAAAAGATTCCACCTTGTTGGTCAAATTAACCTCATTGACGGCTTTTCGTCAAAGTGATGGACGACGACCTCGCAGGCCCACAGAAAGCGTCACACACAAGTATCGAGTGTCGCGTAGGACAACCATCGACTGCATGTGGCCAAAACATTTATGTATGACAGGGTTGTGTAATGTTTTAAATAACGAGTTCACGACTCTGATGTGGCACCGGCCTTCCTAATAAAACGGCCAACCCAAACGGTGGCTCACAACTCGTAGTGTACTGCGAGCCACCCGCCACCCCCAGACGCACACACCCACACACACACCGCGAATCTACCGCAACTATGATGCATGTTAAATTAATTATCCCGCGGTGAACATACATGTTACCAAATGAGGGACATTTTAATTTCAAAAAAATCACAGAGATCATTAAGATGTTTTAGTACATTGATTGATTGATTTTCTACGGGTATAATGTGCAAAAATCAAATTTTTTGAGCTACATGCACACGTGACAGTGCACCTAAATGGATTGCAAAAACACATGTGTCTCACTAGGTGCATGTTTACTCCCCATGCAACAAATTTCAAACATTGAGAATCTTGATTTTTAAATCTAGTAGATCCAAAACTTATTTGAAGTTCATGGAACTTATTGTGTTGTCATATGGACACCAATACAAAGTGGCATTGTACTTTTTTGGTTAAATTTGAGACCAGTTTTGATGTAATCTTTATCTAATTACAAACGGAGATTATTAATAATTGGGAACCAATATCCCAAACGGATTATTTATTCAAACAGTGAGCATTAGACCAACAATGGATACGTGCCATGCTCCGGTTAAGCAATAAAGCGGCAGCATTAATCATCCAAATAGAAAAACAATATACGTGTTGCCGCGCGACCCGTGTGGCGTGCGAGCAGGCGTGAGTTGACGGGACGCGTATGCCGCGCAGGCAGACAGGGAGGCGTGCGTGCAGGTGTGTGAATTGATGGAGGCGTGCTCGATGCGCAGTGTCATCGGGAGGCATGCGAGTAGCTGTGTGAAACTTTGGTAGGCATGTCAGCAGTCCGGTGCGCAGGCTCACCGGGAGGCGAGCCATGGGTTTGACCGCCGCCCGCCTCTCTCCCACTACTCCCACTACTCCATATTAATGGTGTGCCCGAGCGGACGCACCCCCCATCCTTGCTTCGCACACACAATCCTCTCTCTCCCTCTCTGCTTGCATCCTCGACGCCGCTCTCGGTCCTCAAAGCCGTCAGTGTATGAGGATGTCGCCGAAGTGCCTCATCGGAGGGAGTGGCGACGTCGGGGCTGCTAAAGCACCGGAGCACGGCGTGGACATGGAGACAGAGGTTGCCGTCACCTCCTGCGAGTTATCGCTGCACCCTGACATCGTTGACGGCGTCGAGCTTCCGCAGCCGGAGGTGAAGTTCCACACCGACTTCGACAACCACTCCGGCGACGACTCTGACGACCACTCCGGCGACGACTCCGACAACAACGGACAGCTGGTTAGTCATCTATACCCATTTATGTGTCAAATAGATCATATTGTTTCTCTGGTTACTCCTGCCTCCCCCTTTTTGGAATAGAAATCCTATGGTTATGTTCTCCCAATCCATGAAATCTGAGTAAGTTCCGTTAGATCCTTGTATTGTATTGATTGTTTGAATGGTACAGGTGATAAGTGATTAGTTGTTTCATCTGTGCAAATGATTTCTGCTAGTAATCCGACTAAGGTTAGTGTTCATGCTAATAATTCCTAGCGAGGGCTTGACAATTGATTTTCAATGACCTGCATATGTTTGTGCCATTATTTTCTTCAAGATTGGTCTATACATAGACGACTATGCTTAAAAATCAAAACATAATCTCTGGATATGTATAAATGAATAGCCATAAATTCCTAATCTTACTTCATGGCATGTAATCATTGATTTGATGCCAAATTTGTTTTACTATTTGTATAGGTGTTCTCTAACGAAGTGGACGGCGAGGATGAAGATGTCCAGAGGAGGTACAACAGGCAAATCATGAGGGAGCTTTATGCGTGAATGCATAACAGGCATATTAGGACCTGGAACGGCGGCTATGGATGCCCATTTTGCAACCAGAAGCTTCATGATGCGTATCTAAGTGTTCTGGCACATGCAAGAGGACGGGCTGTTGGCTCCTTCAAGCAAAAGTATTCTCGCAGGGTGGCGCACGGCGCGTACGCCGAGTACCTGGAGAAGCTTTAGGATCGTGTCGGCCTGTGAGATGAGATGTGGGCTGGATGGAGCTATATATGTACGCTTGAGTATGCTTAATACTGTTGAACTATGTACTACTTATGGTTGAACTATGCTTATCTACGTGTACGCTTATTATCTATGTCTGAGTATGTTAAATATTTCACCAAATTTTGGTAAAAATTACAACGGGGACCAATAAACCAGGACGGAGGTAGTACATCAATCACACACGGTTCCCAAAATTGGAACCGTGTGCAATGACTTTCATTTTTCCTGCTGTTTCAATCACACACTGTTCGCTCTAGCAAACCGTCGCCCCCAAAATTCTTTGTGGGACAGAAAACCCTCACCACCCAATTCAAAAAAGAAAAAAGAAAACCATCACCATCCCCACATCACAAAAACACTCACCCCGCCCGCCACCCCCTCGGCCCCTCTGGTACATTCCCCATTCACACCTGCACAAGCTCCTCCACGTCTATGCCATGGCACCACCTATCGCGGTGGTAAACACTTAGCTCGACACCTGCCACCACCGCCAGGCTACTGTCAAAGCCCACCGCATTTCGCCACTTCCGCTTGCCGCCGCCTATCGCCATCGAATCTCTCGACGCTGCTCGTGGTCGACCCAGCTCCGCTCGGTTGGGGAATCTGCCGTACTGAGGGTTCTTTCTCATGGACGACAAGGTAACTAGTTTAATGAGATATTATCTCATCTCTTATCCCAGTTCATCTGCCTCCTTTAATCACCCGGCGGAAATCGCCATGAATTCATTTTTATTCGAGCTGATTTGAGGGTTTTATTTCATTCATAGAATGTACAGTGTGTCGACACTTCAGGACTTGGCGACCGCCGCCAGAGATTCCATCTCATCGTACCATATAACTTGAGGACGCGTGCGATATGTTCAATCTCACCCTAAATCGGTTGGCGTGGCCTACTTTCCTGAACATATTCTAAATATTGCTACATTTGGATAAAAGGTGCCACATGCACCATATATGTCAAAGGGGATTTTTTCCCTCTTCTTTCTATATTAGGCAAATTAATGATGTATTATTCTTTCGATTACTCTCATATTTCCATGACATCGTGTTTACCCTATATGTTTAATTATAGACTTTTGTCCTTCGATTTCAACTGATGTACAGATCTTTCAATTTGGGCCCATATTTGCATGTTACCATATTTTCTTTAACAATCCTACCATTTTCTATAGGACATCCCTCGCTATGCAACATATTATGTAGTGCACAATTTTTCCCTTTACATACATCAAGGCTCCACAAATGTCATACTGCACACAAACCATGGATTTACAATCGTTGCTACTGTAAACTTGATGAACGTGGTGACTCCTATTTTAGCACTGGCTTTTGGAATGAAATTGCAAAGTTTTATGTACTGAAAGTTGGCACTAAGATTGCAAAGTTTTATGTACTGAAAGTTGGTCATGAGATATATGCAAACTTCCCCGACAAAATCATCCGTCCATACTTTGTTCGAGGTAAGTTTTTTTTCAACTATCTGCATATGTTGACTTACCCATCAATTTTAAATGAATTGTTGTCACAGCCCTAGAGTTTGCTTGTAACTTGTGGCATTGCATCTATGCATCATGTTTAAATTTCATGAAATTTGAAATGGGGATTGATCCAAACCCCAGCACCAGATCAAATCAAACTAGGTCCAAATAAAATATTTTCACAATGACCCAGAATGCCCTTTGGAAATGTTCATGACTTCTGATAAAGGTGAAAACCTCTGCCAAAAGTCATGCACATAATTCTAGGCCATTCTGGATTTTTGAATTAAATCTTATTGTATTTGCAATTGGGCATTTAAATGCTATATATTATTTTAAGTGCTCAATTAATTCTGAACTTAAGCAAGGGCTGTTAGGAATAATCCAAACAGAGCCCACAATTATCTTTAGGATTTTTGAAAAAAATTTGGTATTTTTAATAAAGCTCAAAAGTTGCAGAAAAATAGAAAAACAAAATCAGAAAGCAAAGAGTAGAGACTCACCTAGATTACCTGTCGCAGCCCAGCTGGCCAGCCCACCAGGGGCAGCCTCGTCTTCTACCTCTTGCCAGTAGGCACAGGAGAAGCTGGGCACGGCGCACCCGCGCGCCACCTCCACCCTGCTCGCCTGCCTCTTCGACGGCCTGGACGCCTCTGGCGTTGCCACGCAGACCCCCTGGACCCCTCGACCGCTAAACTCTCCCCCTGCCTCGCCTCTCTCGCTCTCTCTCCCGAAGCAGGGCGAAGCCGTCGCCGCCATTCGTCGCCACCGTGACCACCGTGCTCCCCTCGCCTCACTGACCCGTCCAAAAGCCACGCCTCGTCACCCTCGTCCTCTCCGCCGAGCCACGCGGCACCGGACGCCCCCAAACGTCATCACCGCGGTCGTCTTCTACCTCAAGCAACCGAGATCGCCGGCGCCCGTCCGTCGCCCACGGCGCCTCCCCCGAGCTACTGACCTGCTCATCGAATCCGCCGTGAGCTCCTCTCTCTTTCCCCTCTTCTTTAGCATTCGCCCTCGTCCCCTAGCTCCGCTCCCCACCGTGGCTGAAACGCGCCGCCGCCTGCGCTCGTCGACGGTGACGCTCCGGTGACCATTTGGTCCTGGGTGTGCGCCCAACATGTTCACCGCCGCACGTCGAGTCTTCCCAGTGCCACGCTACGCTCGTTTGCACGCCGTAGCGCCTAAACCCGAGCGGTCCCGAGCTCCGGCCGCCGCTGCACTACTCGCCGTCGTCGTTTCCGGCTGCCCCAGGCCCGGCGACCACCACCGTTGGATGCGCCGCTCCTCTAGCGTCCTGAAGAACCCAGCCGCGTGCCAAACGGTGCACCAGAGGGGTTCTCCGAAGCCCCTCGCCGCCGCTGACCTCGCCGGCGACTCAACGCCGGTGAGTTTGACCCGTTTGACCTGGGGTTTGACCTCCGTGGGGTTAATACATGTGGGCTCCGCCCCTGACTCGTTTAGTTTAGGACTAATTACCCCACTTTTGACACTGACAGTGGGCCCAGTGCCTATTAATTTGATTGGTTAGATTTAATTAACCCTGTTAGTTAATTGTGTCACTGACGTGTCGACCCCACTGGTCAGGTTTGACCTGGACCGGGTCAGTTGACCTGCTGACGTTACGGTGACGTAGTGCTGACCCAATAACTCATTTTCTGGATTAAGTTTAATTCAGGAAATTTCAGGAATATCCTAAACTTCTAAAAATCATATAAAATCAACTGTAACTCCAAATGAAATAAATTATATATGAAAAATTATCAGAAAAATTCAAGGAATCTGTTTATGGAATTCGCATGCATGTTTGAACAACCTAGGGTTGCTGTACAGGGCAATTTGCATAATTGACATTTAAATAAGCACATATGGAGTTTGAATTTGAACCCTTGGTTCAAACCAACTTCATTTAATATGGTTGCTAGTTGCATTAGCTCAATCAACAGCATATTGCCATGATATTATCATGCATCATAACTGTTGCATTGCATTGATTGTGTTCCTCTTTGTTTGCCGGTGTTTGTCCCCCCTCAGTAGACGTTGATCCAGCGATGAATTTGATGACACCGACGAAGAACTATACTATCTTCAGAAGTGCCAGGCAAGCAAAATGTAACACCCTCGATGCGGCTATATCTCCCACGTGTCGAAGCACGACTTAGAGGCCTAACCGCATTGAAAGCAATGTCGCAAGTAAGGCAATCTTCACAACATCCCATGTAAATAGATAATAAAAGGGAAGGTACATAGTTGGCTTACACTCGCCACGTCAAACAAAGTACATAAATAGCATTACATCATCCAATCACTCTTGGTCCGACTATGGTACCAAAATAAAAGATCAAGCCAACATGCGACACGGTCCCGATCGCCCCAACTGGGCACCACTACTGAGCATCAGCGAAAGACACATAGTAACGGCGTGAGTCTTCGTCGAACTCCCACTTGAGCTCAAGCACATCATCTGGAACAGAGTCATCAGGCCCTGCATCTGGTTTGGAAGTAATCTGTGAGCCACAGGGACTCAGCAATCTCGCACCCTCGCGATCAAGACTATTTAAGCTTATCGGTAAGGCAAGGTAATATGTGGAGCTGCAGCAAGCGACTAGCATATATGGTGGCTAACCTGTTCGCAAAAGAGAGCAAGAAGAGAAGGCAAAGCACGAACGAATAACTATAGAACATCCTGCGGCAAACATTACTCCAACACCGTGTTCCCTTCCCGGACTCCGCCGAGAAGAGACCATCACGGTAACACACACAGTTGATTCATTTTAATTAAGTTAAGGTTCAAGTTATCTACAACCGGACATTAACAAATTCCCATCTGCCCATAACCGTGGGCACGGCTTTCGAAAGTTCAAATCCCTGCAAGGTAGTCCCAACTTAGCCCATGACAAGCTCTCACGGTCAACAAAGGATATACCTTCTCCCAAGACATTCCGATCAGACTCGGTATCCGGGTTCTACAAGACAACTCGACAAGTTAAAACAAGTCCAGCAACACCGCCCGAATGTGCTGACAAATCCCGATAGGAGCTGCACATATCTCGTTCTCAGGGCACACTCAGATGAGACTAGCTATGAGTAAAACCAAACCTCAAGTTGCCCCGAGGTGGCCCCGCAGGCAGCTCAGTCGGACCAACACTCAGAGGAGCACTGGCCCAGGGGGGTTTAAATAAGATGACCCTCGGGCTCCGGAAACCCAAGGGAAAAAGAGGCTAGGTGGCAAATGATAAAACCAAGGTTGGGCATTGCTGGAAGAGTTTCATTCAAGGCGATTTGTCAAGGGGTTCCCATTATTACCCAACCGCGTAAGGAACGCAAAATCCGGGAACATAACACCGATATGACGAAAACTAGGGCGGCAAAAGTGGAACAAAACACTAGGCAAAAGGCCGAGCCTTCCACCCTTTACCAAGTATATAGATGCATTAAGATAACAAGATAAAATAATGATATCCCAACAAGATAATAATGTTCCAACAAGGAACGGTCTCCAATCTTCACCTGCAACTAGCAACGCTATAAGAGGGGCTGAGCAAAGCGGTAACATAGCCAATCAACGGTTTGCTAGGACATGGTGGGTTAGAGGTTTGACATGGTAATTTGGGAGGCATGATAAGCAAGTGGTAGGCATCATAGCATAGGCATAGCAAGAGAGCGAGCATCTAGCAAAGCAAAGATAGAAGTGATTTCGAGGGTATGATCATCTTGCCTACAAAGTTGTTAGAGTTGACTGGATCCTCGAAAGCAAACTCAACGGGCTCCTCGTTAGCGAAATCGTCTCCCGGCTCTACCCAAACAAGCAAACAAGGACACAATCAACCACGTGCAAAGCTCAAACAACATGATGCAAACATGGTATGCTATGCGGGATGCGATATGTGATGCATATGCAAGATTTGACAAGGAATGAATGAACCTGGCCTCAACTTGGAAATCCAAGAGTGCCACTTGAAAGGTTAGGTGATTTCGGTTGAAATCGATATAAAGAACGCCGGAATCGGATGCACGGTTTGGAAATGGCAAGCAAAACAAATATGGCACCGGTCTGCGATAAACAGCAAGTACCCATCTAAATGCAACAAGTTAAACATGCTACAGCACCCAAACATGGCAAAAAATACATGGCCGGGATCCATTCATGATGATTAACAAACGTTGAACACTGACCTACGTCCAATTCATCCATTAACAGGTTCAAACAAGCATGGCAAAAGTGCAATTGGTAAACATGTTTCAGACTTGGTGAAGTTAACACAAGCCTGGAATTTCAGATCAGATAGCACACTTTGAAGCATGAAAACTATATGCTACAGGAACATAACATGGCAAAGCAAGGCATGGCATGGAGCTACTCAAAGAGCTTAACAGAAGTCCCTTAGTGACCTTGAGCCAAAAGAGATCAGAAAATACAATTGCAAGCATGTGACATTGGCAAAAACATAATCAGATCACAGACTTAGAGAAAAACCGGAGCATGCAAATCAGATATCAAGTAGGCATGTATACGAGCTCGATGCACTCACTACAGAGCAAGGCATGACAATATAAGCATACACCCATCAAGAATACACATTATGTTAGCTAGACATGGCAAGAACAACAACATAGCATGCACGGATCAACTACAACATCCTCGGCAAAATTGCTAACAAGTAGACAATCTGCCCAGATTCACGAAATAGCAAAAGTAGAGCTCGATTGACTCAAGCTAGGGTGCTCCGTAATTGCAAACGAAGACATGGACGGATAGAGCACTACAAGATTAACAAAACATCCTTACTGATCATCCTCAAAAGAGGCACGGATCACTAGGAAACAACATGAACATTTGGCATATTGATAAAAACAGATCAAGGACTTGGTGGAATTGCTAAGTCCCTGAAATCAGCATTAACGAATGCACCACTTTGCAACCTTGTGCTAGTCACCACACACATCACAAAAATACATGTATAGCACCTCTGGAAAGATGGCAAATCATATAACAAAACACATGTAGAGCTCAGGGGCATATCACGCACACAATAATCATGGCAAAAATGACAAATAGCTATTTGGTGCAGCAAATCTGACAACTAACTCAAATAGCACTCTTCCAACAGCATTTTGGGCATCAAGATGAGCTCAAATGAAAATGATGCAGTGAGATGAAATGGTGTACTCTCTGAGACGAACATTTTGATATGCTACACGCCCAAAACGGATCTACGGATGAGGAGATATAGAATGATGAACATGGCAATATAATCTGCATACTTAGGAAAAAAATGAAGTCAACCCTAGGGTTTCAGATCTGGATCTGAGAACGGGCGGCGCGTGGATCGATGTTCATCGGCTAGACTTCACGGAAGCCGGAGATGGACGGAATGGAAGGGGCCGGCGGGGCGTGGTCGCCGGAGTCGGAGGGGGCCGCCGGAGTCGCGGACGGGCGCGGACGTCGAGGCGCTGCGGCGCGGGGGCCGGACCGGCGAGCTCGGGTGGCGGCGAGCTCGCACCGGCGAGGTGGCGACGAGGCGAGGCGGTGGCCGGCGATGCCGGTCGCGGTGGCCGGCGTCGAAGGAGCCTGCCGGCTCGGGCGGGGAAGGGCAAGCGTGGGCGGCACAGAGGAAAACGGGCTCGGGGGCCCGCGGCGGGCCGAGCGGGCCGGCGGCGGGAGCAATGCGGCGGCGACATGTGGCGCGCTATCACTGGCCGGGCGCGGTGGCGCGAAGCATCCGGCCAGGGACGGACATGTCCGGCGCGGCGCGATGCGATTTTTTAGGGTTTGGGGACGAAGAAGATCCGGGAATTCGGAGGAGGACCTATTTATAGGCATAGGAGGAGCTAGGAGTGTCCAAATGAGGTGCGGTTTTCGGCCACGCGATCGTGATCGAACGCTCTAGATGATGGAGAGGGTTTTGGTGGGTTTTGGGCCAAAATGGAGGGGTGTTGGGCTGCAATACACACGAGGCCTTCTTGGTCCCTCGGTTAACCGTTGGACCATCAAACGAAGTCCAAATGGTACGAAACTTGACAGGCGGTCTACCGGTAGTAAACCAAGGCCGCTTGGCAAGTCTCGGTCCAAACCGGAAATGTTTAACTGCCACGCACGAAAAGAAGGTAGAAATGACCACCAGAGGAAAACGGAGCGCCGGAATGCAAAACGGACAACGGGGAAAATGCTCGGATGCATGAGACGAACACGTATGCAAATGGAATGCACAGGATGACATGATATGAGATGCATGACAATGACAACAACACACGGAGAAAAAAACCCGAACCCGAGAGAATAAAATAACTTAGCGCCGGAAACGGCAAGAGTTGGATTACATATTAGGTAAATCATATCCGGGGTGTTACGAGAGTGTCCTTGTCATCAAGGCGGTAGCACTTGTACTTGGGTTGACTCTTGGCAATCCCAATCTTCACCTTCTTCACCATAGCATCAAGAAGCTGAGCCTGGAGAATATGGTCTTCCAAGGTAGGAGAGACTTGAAGGTTGGCGAGGAAACCTTGAGGAACAACTTGCAGATTGAGTTTGCGGAAAGCTTCACAAAGCTCGGGTTGATAAGGCTTGATAATCAGACTATTGCAATAAGCCTTCCTGCTCAATGCGTCAGCAATCACATTGGCCTTGCCTGGAGTATACTCGATACTCGGATTATACTCTTGAATCATTTCGACCCAACGAGTCTGCCTAAGGTTGAGATTAGGCTGAGTGAAGATGTACTTGAGACTCTTGTGGTCAGTGAAAATGTCCAGTTTTCTTCCCAATAAGAGATGTCTCCAAGTCAAAAGAGCATGCACAACTGCCGCCAACTCGAGGTCATGAGTGGGGTAGTTCTTCTCGTTGGGCTTCAACTGGCAAGAGGTATAAGCCACAACTTTCTTCTCTTACATCAACCTGCACCAAGAGCTTGGAGAGAGGCATCGCAGAAGACCTCGAACGGTTTGGATTCATCAGGAGGAGTCAGAACTGGTGCAGTGACCAATTTCTCTTTCAAAGTGTTGAAAGCGATGTCACATTCCGGAGACCAAACGTACTTGACGTGCTTCTGGAGAAGGTTTGAAAGAGGCTTCGCGATTTTTGAAAAGTTCACAACGAACCTTCGACAGTAGCTTGCGAGACCGAGGAAGCTACGGAGTTGCTTCACGTTCTGAGGTGGTTCCCAATTCACAATTGCAAACACCTTCTCAGGATTCACCGCAATGCCCTTGGCAGAGATGATATGCCCAAGATAAAGAACCTCATCGAGCCAAAATTCGCAGTTTGAGAACTTGGCGTAGAACTGGTGTTCCCTGTGCTTATCGAGCACCAAACGCAAGTGCTTGGTGTGAGCTTCCTTGTTCTTCGAAAAGACCAGAATATCGTCGAGATAGACCAAGACAAAGTCATTTGTGTAGGCGTTGAAGATGAAGTTCATCATGCGAGAGAAAGTCGGAGGGGTGTTGACGAGGCCAAAAGACATGACAGTGTATTCATATGAACCATAGCTTGTCCTGAAGGCCGTCTTGGGAATATCTTGCTCACGGATTCGGATCTGGTGATAACCCATACGGAGATCAAGCTTGGAGAATACTTGGGCACCTTTGAGTTGTTCGAACAGCTCGTTGATGTTGGGAACTGGGTACTTGTTCTTGATAGTCTTCTTGTTCAATGGATGGTAGTCAACACAAAGTCGGTCCGTTCCATCCTTCTTCTTCACAAAAAGTACTCCACAACCCCACGAAGAGGAACTAGGTCGGATGAGACCCATTCGCTCTTGAATATCGAGTTGCTTCTTCAGCTCCTTCAACTCTTCAGGTCCGAGCTTGTAAGGACGCTTGCAAACCGGTTCCGTGCCAGGCTCAAGATCGATGACGAATTCAACTGGCCGGTGCGGAGGCATTCCTGGAAGCTCTTCTGGAAAGACGTCTTGATATTCGCAAACGACTGGAATTTGCGAGATGGCATCCAGTTCACCCTTCTCATTGAGAGAAAACAGACGGATGGTGTTATCCCGAGCAGCAAAGACAATTACATCCTCAGACGAATGAGTCAATTGAATCTGCCTGGCTGCACAATCAAGCTGAGCCTTGTGCTTAGAAAGCCAATCCATCCCGAGAATAAGATCAATATCCGAGTTACCAAGGACCATCGGAGAAGCCAGAAACTTGAGATCACCCATCATGATAGAAATATCCGGAACCATCATACTAGAACTCAGACGCTTAGCCGGAGAGACGGCTTGATAGCTCTAGGTAATGCCTTAGTACTAAAATTGTTCTCCGATGCAAATGGGGATGACATGAAGGAATGCGATGCACCAGAGTCAAAAAGTACTTTTGCAGGAACATCGTTAACAGGAAGGTTACCCATGATGACATCTGACGAGTCCTCTTCCTGAGCTGCATTCAGCATGTTGACCTTGGCGTGCTTGGGGTTATGCTTGACCACAGCTGTACTTGCCGATCTCACAGGAGGAGGAGGAGAGAGACGCCTCTGATTGAAGCATTTGTTGGCATAGTAACCCTTCTGTTGGCACTTGTTGCACGTGACCTCTGAAAGCGGACGGTGATACGGAGCACTCGATCTTGGAGATTGAGACGAAGTCTTGTTCAAAAAGCCAGGGTGGGGGGGGGGGAAAGATCCACTGCCACCTTTGCTCTTCTGTTGATACGGCTGACGGAATGGAGGAGGAGGAAGCCAATACTTCTGCTGCTTAGCCACTTGAGAAGAGGAAGAAGGAGTAGCATCTCTGACTCGCTTCTTGGAAGCATCACACTTCAGTTGAGCAGCCTCTTGCTTCAATGCCATGTTGTAGAACTCATCGTACCTCAAGGGCTCAAAGAGAACAAGAGCTAGCTGTATTTCTTCTCTGAGACCACCCATGAACTAGTATATCATGCTCTTCTTGTCAGGGACGTCCTGCTTAGCAAAGCGGGCGAGCTTCTGAAACAACTTGTTGTAGTCGTAGACAGACAAAGAGCTTTGCTTCAGGTT